>NC_083773.1:8253635-8378635 GCF_963514075.1 Conger conger
ATTCTGGCTAACAAACAATTCAAATGAACAAAACAATATGGCAATGATGATGGCAATGGGGGCGGCACGGATGGTGCAGTGGGTAGCACTGCCGCCTCACAGCAAGGAGGTCCTGGGTTCGAATCCCCGTCGGCCGGGGCCTCTCTGTGCGGAGTTTGCATGTTCTCCCCGTGTCTGCGTGGGTTTCCTCCGGGTACTCCGGTTTCCTCCCACAGTCCAAAGACATGCAGGTTAGGCCGATTGGAGAGTCTAAATTGCCCGTAGGCATGAGTGTGTGAGTGAATGGTGCGTGTGCCCTGCGATGGACTGGCGACCTGTCCAGGGTGTATTCCTGCCTTTCGCCCAATGTATGCTGGGATAGGCTCCAGCCCTGCGACCTTGATCAGGATAAGCGGGTTCAGATAATGGATGGATGGATGGATGATGGCAATGGGGACAAATGGTGTGTTCTCACCTACTTTGTCACATGAGTTTTGAACTGTAATATTATTCACAAACTTTACTTGCTGCTGTCACCTCACAACCAGCTTTCTGTTCTCCGTGAGGATGTCATTCACACTCACCGAGCACTTTTACTTTTAAAGGAACATTTTTACATTATTACACCTACTTATTCATGCGATTATCTAACCAGCCAGCCAGCGAGCAGCAGTTCTGCAGATAGAAACGCCTTGTTACTGAGAGACATTGTCGTGTCTAGGAAACGACAGAGTCCAAATCTTCAATTTGTCGAAAAACGTCTTCGCGAGGGAAAAGACGACACCAGGCAGCAAGATCTTCAGGAAAATCAGACTTTATTAGCACACGTGCATAAAGCCGGATCAGCTCTCCAGAACTGAACCCCGACTGGCATTTGTACACCCATTTTATACACAGTTACTCCACCTACAACTCCTCCTCAAACCTCATTCTGGCAAATCACCCACACTTTTCTTATCGTAACTCCTCCCAACACTCCTCCCACAACGTCATTGTGGCAAATTGCCAACGGTCCTTATGCTCTGCCAACTCTGTACAAAGTTCAGGGCATTCTGCCAACTACGTGTCCTCACTTCACCTCGCACCTGCTCTTGGCAAACTACCAGACCTCATAAAGTTCTGGATGCCCCTCTCTAACACGTCATCCATACACGTCACTCTGTATCTTTCGCTTTTATAAGACAAACTAAGCTGCAGTAATCATTGAAAATATACAGACAAACTAAACATTTGATTAATTATTCTCTTCTAAGGGAGTAAATGTACGTAGCATTCTTTGCTCTCATTTCAACAGTTTTCACTGTGGTTTCTTGCGTTTACATAAGCTCAGCTATAATTAATGTTCTAGGTCAAATAGATACACTCCTGGCATAAAACATCGACAGTCCCGGAGAAATCAGCTGTTTACATTTTACATTTTAGTCATTTGGCAAACGCTTTTAATCCAAAGCGACTTACAAGTGCATAGGTTCTACCATAAGTCAGAGCATCACATCCAGAAACTAGCAAAATACACAGGAAATGCTGTTCTAAACATAGTTGTACAGTCATATCTTGCTCTCCCCGTGTCCTTGACAGTTTGGTCTACACAGTTCAAGACAGCCCCCCCCCCTGCCAGCTGGCTGGGCTCACTGTGTAATCCTAGCACAATTTAGCAGTTAATCAGTTTGGAACTATACAGGGTACATATCATACTTTAATAAAGATATATTGATAAACTTTTAGCACACATCGTCGAGAGTTTTGGAGGAACCAGCCTGCTCACTAAGGTGGAGTCTGATTTTGACTTGTGATTGGTTATCATGCTTTTAGGAGGGAGATCTTTCGTTCTGTGAATTTTCCCCTACATTCCCCCCTTTCGGGGTCAAAACCTATGGCCCCGAATATCTCGCTTGGCCAATGCACCATACTAAGTTGGGTTCCTGCACATCCCCTGCTGCTATAGCAGCATCCAATTGCCTCAGACTCCTCAATATAACGGCGTTTCCATGGTTTCTCCAACACTCTCTGCACAAGTGCATCCCGCGTAATTTGACTGGCCATAGCCGTATCACAGCTGTATGTATTATCCTAAGTGACTCAACTATTAAAATGATCACACACTTAACACGTTGATTCGTAGCACGAGGAATTGCCATAGTCCATGTAACAATGTAACAGGTGGGCTCCTGGATCCAACCAGTGGATGTGGTCTGCACGTCCCTCCACTGGTGAGCCGGCTTGATCTCCCAACCAGTGGATGTGGTCTGCACGTCCCTCCACTGTTGAGCCGGCTTGCAATTCTCGTACTGGGTCCGCTGGGGCACTGTTGGTGCTTCTGGCACTCCCAGCTGTAATACAAGCTGGAATAAAGCGACCCTAAAAAACCTAAATCAAAATAACTACATACAACCCAGAAAAAACACTAAGCACGGAAATAAAGAACCATGAGACGCAGCTCAGGACAAAACACAAACCAAAATACAAATACCGGGGACAACGTCCCTCACCCACAAGCTCACATGAGCAAGAAAATAAAAAGACACAAAGAACCTTTAGGAAGGCGTCTGGTCCTATGTATTACTACTCTGTCTAAGTTCACCAAAGTTTACTTTTATTTTTACTTTATCTACTCCAATTAGAATCAGATAAATACCAGCTGTCATAAATACTACCACTACCAGCATCATCAAAAGTGCGCTGATTCTGCTGCCCTGTCCACTGATTGGTTTGCCCACCATTCCCTGGCCCTCCCTTCATTTGGTTCCCACCCATTTGTAGTTCCCCCCCCTTGTATATTACCTTGCATGGCCCCTGGGTGAGGGATGCCAGAGAAGTTGTAGACCACCGCTGGCGGGGCGCCATCGGGCTGCTCCATGGTTCAGGTGTGGGGGGTGCTTTGGTTCTTTGGCTTCCAGCTCCTTCAGCTGCACAGTAGTTTTCTTTGAATGTCTTTTGCTTGATCTTCCAGCTTTTTTCCATCTTGTCGCTGTCTCTCTTCAGCATGCGCCACATGATCCACAAACTCCCTGTGTGTCATGATGTTCAGTCCCACCACCTCATCGAGGTGGCACCCCACTCCTGGTGACATCCCCTCCCGTATGGCTTTACGGCATTATGGGATCTTTTTGTGCGTCCCTTTCGGTTATCAGCCTCCACCTGCGCAGCACGTACATTGTCAAATGGCCCACTGTCCACTGCTGTAGGTTTGCATCTGGGCTCTGACAACGCCAGCCTGCTCGAATATGTCCAGCATTGTTTCCATCCCCACAACCTTCCCCAGGAGAGCCTTCAGACCCCCCACAGCCAAGATTCGGCCGCTCATCTCCTTCTCCAGCACCCTGAACCAGTGGCTCACTCCATTAGTTCGCCGTGCGCACGTTTCCTGAAAAGTGTGCTACATTTTTCCCCTTAATTTAGTTGCCGGGTTAGTTATACGAGAGAATGTTGCCTCCGGCGTCCGGGAGAGGAGATCAGAGTCCTTGAATACTTTCATTCCCTGATAAGCTGCAGCTGCAGCCTATCAAAAAGTACTCTCCGCCCTGGTCTCCAGTCGCCGGGAGCTTCTCTTTCTCTTTCATATCCCGGACGAGCCCCCAAATGTCGTGTCTAGGAAACGACAGAGTCCAAATCTTCAATTTGTCGAAAAACATCTTCGCGAGGGAAAAGACGACACCAGGCAGCAAGATCTTCAGGAAAATCAGACTTTATTAGCACACGTGCATAAAGCCGGATCAGCTCTCCAGAACTGAACCCCGACTGGCATTTGTACACCCATTTTATACACAGTTACTCCACCTACAACTCCTCCTCAAACCTCATTCTGGCAAATCACCCACACTTTTCTTATCGTAACTCCTCCCAACGCTCCTCCCACAACGTCATTGTGGCAAATTGCCAACGGTCCTTATGCTCTGCCAACTCTGTACAAAGTTCAGGGCATTCTGCCAACTACGTGTCCTCACTTCACCCCGCACCTGCTCTTGGCAAACTACCAGACCTCATAAAGTTCTGGATGCCCTCCCTCTAACACGTCATCCATACACGTCACTCTGTATCTTTCGCTTTTATAAGACAAACTAAGCAGCAGTAATCATTGAAAATATACAGACAAACTAAACATTTCATTAATATTCACTTCTAATATACTTCTCTAATATACAGACACACTAAACATTTGATTAATTATTCTCTTCTAAGGGAGTAAATGTACGTAGCATTCTTTGCTCTCATTTCAACAGTTTTCACTGTGGTTTCTTGCGTTTACATAAGCTCAGCTATAATTAATGTTCTAGGTCAAATAGATACACTCCTGGCATAAAACATCGACAGTCCCGGAGAAATCAGCTGTACAGTCATATCTTGCCCGTGTCCTTGACAGTTTGGTCTACACAGTTCAAGACGCCCCCCCCCCCCCCTGCCAGCTTGCTGGGCTCAATGTGTAATCCTAGCACAATTTAGCAGTTAATCAGTTTGGAACTATACAGGGTACATATCATACTTTAATACAGATATATTGATAAACTTTTAGCACACATCGTCGAGAGTTTTGGAGGAACCAGCCCGCTCACTAAGGTGGAGTCTGATTTTGACTTGTGATTGGCTATCATGCTTTTAGGAGGGAGATCTTTCGTTCTGTGAATTTTCCCCTAAAACATCAGAGGAGAATGGCCAGACTGGTCAAAGCTGACACGAAGGGGGATAGTAACGCAAATAACCACACATTACAACAGTGTTATGCAGAAGAGCATCTCTGAACACACAATGCATCATACGTCTAAGAGGATAGGCTCCAGCAGTAGAACTCTAAGAAATAAGTAAATAAATACCTAATAAAGTACTCAGTAGAGTGTACATTCTAAATCATACAGCTGTGCAGGTTTTACAATTACAATTAATTTACAACATTTCAGATGGTGTGACAGAAAGAGTCATCCATGATTCTGACAGAAAAGAAAATGAATAGTTCCTGTAATAAGGTCACAAGTTGTGACTAATAGGATGAATACAGACAAACCTCTGGCTGCATGCTAACACTTGAAAGGCAGGTACATTTTCTGGGGCAGAAGTAAAGAGTTGTGAATGGTGCGGATGATGATTGATTTCCATTCAAATAGGAGAGTGATGTTTTTGGGCAGGATTTGGTGAAAAAAGGGTGAAAGGTAAAAGGCTGGTATAAGGTAACAGCAGGAGTAAATAGGCTAGGTGGCTACACAACACAGCTCCAGTGTAACAAGAGGTGCTTGTGAAATCTCGGATAGCTTCTTTTTTTTTTTTTTTTCTGCTTGCAGTATTCTGTGCTAACAAAACCTCTGTAGCAGGCTGACCTCTGGAACTGTATAATGTTTCATCTATGCCATAGTCCCGTATCTTAAAATGATTATGATTTTTTAAAATCAAGTGGCTAGAGTTTGTGTTGTCACTTTTCCCTGGCTGAAATAATGCTATTTATTTCAGTATCTATTTTGAATAATACCAAAGTTTCTAATTTTATTTGCATACTGTTTTGGTTTTAAGTGTACATTTGGACCTTACAATATGATATATATTTTTAATTTTATGATGATGGATTTTTAATCATCCTTAAATTAGATTTTAATCAATGCTGTGATAATTGGCCAAACAAAAGGAAACCCTTTTTATTAAAGTGTGTTTTTTATTCCAAACTAAAAAAGCTAATCAAGGACTTGGCTTTTTTGTTGATGCTGTTTTTCTTGTTTAGTTGTGCACGGCATTTACCCATAGTGCACTTGAAGCCTTTATGCTTTGTAAATAAAAGATTACGATGTACACTTATCTGCCTCAGGGTAGTACTTTGCACCACCAAACCACAGCAAGGATGAGGCAACAGTGTGCTTTTATGAGGCTCACCGAGGTCAAGTGTCTAACTGTGTTACCACAGTAACCTGAGAACTTTACACCAGTGCTGCAGATTGCAGGCAGGGCAGAGCTGTTCTCAGTTGCAGTACCCTCAAACAGACACTGTGTGGTGCTGTTTTGCCATGCAGATCGCAGACTGGGGCCCGTTTGACCTGGTGATTGGAGGGAGCCCGTGTAATGACCTCTCCATCGTCAATCCTGCCAGGAAGGGTCTGTTCGGTAAGGAGCGTGGGTGTTTGTTCACGAAACTTTTTTTTCATGACATAAATGAAATAATTCTAAAAATGTGTTTTGCGCTTGTGTTTTGTCTAATATCACATTTTGTCTGAAAACCATTTAGTGTGACAATAACAGAAGAAAGGAGATTGTGCTAGATTGTGCATGCCATGTGCCTCCTGTCCTCTAGAGGGCACCGGTCGGCTGTTCTTTGAGTTCTACCGGCTCCTGAACGCCAGCAAGCCCAGGGAGGGAGAGGACCGGCCGTTCTTCTGGCTGTTTGAGAATGTGGTTGCCATGGGGGTCAGCGACAAGAGAGACATCTCCCGCTTCCTCGAGGTCAGAAATTCATGCACGCACACACACACACATACACGCACACACACATTAACACTCACGCAAACACACACTCATGCACGCACACACACACTTACACACACATACACACACGCACACACACATGCACACAGGCACACACACTCACACAGCTTCTTGTGAAATGCCTCGACACTGTACAGTACTGTGAGTGCATTGGTGCCCTGTCTGTTGTTATCGCACGGTGTCAGTTGTTGCTCTGTGTCAGTTGTTGCTCTGTGTCAGTTGTTGCGCTGTGTCAGTTGTTGTTCTGTGTCAGTTATCGCACGGTGTCAGTTGTTGCTCTGTGTCAGTTGTTGCTCTGTGTCAGTTGTTGCGCTGTGTCAGTTGTTGCTCTGTGTCGGTTGTTGCTCTGTGTCGGTTGTTGCTCTGTGTCTGTTGTTGCTCTGTGTCTGTTGTTGCTCTGTGTCAGTTGTTGCTCTGTGTCAGTTGTTGAGCTGTGTCAGTTGTTGAGCTGTGTCAGTTGTTGAGCTGTGTCAGTTGTTGCGCTGTGTCAGTTGTTGCGCTGTGTCAGTTGTTGCGCTGTGTCAGTTGTTGCGCTGTGTCAGTTGTTGCTCTGTGTCGGTTGTTGCTCTGTGTCGGTTGTTGCTCTGTGTCTGTTGTTGCTCTGTGTCTGTTGTTGCTCTGTGTCAGTTGTTGCTCTGTGTCAGTTGTTGAGCTGTGTCAGTTGTTGAGCTGTGTCAGTTGTTGCGCTGTGTCAGTTGTTGCGCTGTGTCAGTTGTTGCGCTGTGTCAGTTGTTGCGCTGTGTCAGTTATTGCGCTGTGTCAGTTGTTGCGCTGTGTCAGTTGTTACGCTGTGTCAGTTGTTGCGCTGTGTCAGTTGTTGTGCTGTGTCAGTTGTTGCGCTGTGTCAGTTGTTGCGCTGTGTCAGTTGTGGATGTGTGTGTCTGGCAGTGTAATCCTGTGATGATCGATGCCATTGAAGTGTCAGCCGCTCACAGAGCCAGGTACTTCTGGGGGAACCTGCCGGGCATGAACAGGTGGGTGTCCCCCCCTGCCCTTCCCCCTGTATCACACACCCCCACCCTAAACCCCCTGCCCTTCCCCCTGTATCACACACCCCCACCCTAAACCCCCTGCCCTGCCCCCTGTATCACACACCCCCACCCTAAACCCGCTGCCCTGCCCCCTGTATCACACACCCCCACCCTAAACCCCCTGCCCTGCCCCCTGTATCACACACCCCCACCCTAAACCCCCTGCCCTGCCCCCTGTATCACACACCCGCACCCTAAACCCGCTGCCCTGCCCCCTGTATCACACACCCCCACCCTAAACCCCCTGCCCTGCCCCCTGTATCACACACCCGCACCCTAAACCCGCTGCCCGAACCCCAGTATCACACACCCCCACCCTAAACCCCCTGCCCTTCCCCCTGTATCACACACCCGCACCCTAAACCCGCTGCCCTGCCCCCTGTATCACACACCCCCACCCTAAACCCCCTGCCCTTCCCCCTGTATCACACACCCGCACC
The DNA here is from genome assembly GCF_963514075.1 of Conger conger. NCBI lineage: Eukaryota > Metazoa > Chordata > Actinopteri > Anguilliformes > Congridae > Conger > Conger conger. The sequence continues at coordinate 8,261,542 of NC_083773.1, forward strand.
CTAAACCCGCTGCCCGAACCCCAGTACTCCCCAGTTCTGCCCAAACATAAGCCCAAACTTTAGACTAGACGAAAAGTCATTTGTGGGGGTGCTTGTCAATGTTTAAATGAAATCTTTACATTAATCAGCCTTACTTTGAGTGGGGAACTTAAAGAAATAGTCCAAGTGTAAAGTAAGGCACAGGGTTCAAAAAGGGGGGACTCATTAATAGATGTATTTGGTGTACCATGAGATGCAGCAATCGGAGTGTCATCTCCCATCCTATTAAAGTCACCTGCTTCTGCCCCTTCTTGGCGTATTGTTAAAACAATGGTGGATTGAACAAGATTTTGAAAAGCCAGATTTAGATTTAATTTATACTTCTTATGAGTTGATTAAAATTGTCTGAATTAATTGTGTGATGTGGTGCAAATGTGTTTTAAAAAAAACATTTTAAATGTTCACATGAACGCAATATTCACTGGTCAAAAATGGACTTTATTCAGTGAAATAAATCAGTTGTTGTCAAAAAGGTACATTTGTTGGTGATTGTTTTTGATGTTGAACATATTTTCAAACTTTAGAGTGATTGGACCTTTCTGTCACCTGTTGCTGCGCATCATGGTTTTAGCGGTTGTATTGTCTCTAAGCTCTCTAAGATAGATACTGCTTATTATTATGAAGACTAAATTAAAGAAAATTGTCATGGATCAAACTGCAAATTGTGCTGGTTTTTATGGTTAATAACTGATAATAGTTATTGTTTTAAGTTATTTTACGTCACTTAAGTCAATTCAAGCCTGATTTGTCTAATTTTGCCATACACAGACTCGTCGACAAGTCGTTTAGTCCACCAACTGACCACTGACCATGAAAAACCACACATCCCTGCCCCTACACCACTTGCGTCAGCCTTATTCCCCCCCCCCACGCACACACCCTAACTCCCTTTATCTACCTGGAAAATACTAGCCTTGTATATATTGTAACATTTGTGCAAAGCCGCAAACGCTTTCTCTCCCCCCTCTCACTCCCTTCCTCCAGGCCATTGTGTCCCTCTGGAACTGATAAGCTCCAGCTGCAGGACTGCCTGGAGCACAGCCGTGTGGCCAAGGTGTGTGTGTGTGTGTGTGTGTGTGTGTGTGTGTGAATATGTGTGTGTGTGAGTGTGTGAGTGTGTGCGTGTGTGCGTGCGTGCGTGCGCGTGTGTGCGCGCGTGTGTGCGCGCGTGTGTGCGCGCGTGTGTGCGCGCGTGTGTGCGTGCGCGTGTGTGTGTGCGTGCGTGTGTGCGTGCGCGCGTGCGTGCGTGCGCGTGTGTGTGCGTGTGTGTGTGTGTGTGTGTGTGAATATGTGTGTGTGTGTCCCTGCAGTTTGAGTAGATCTGTGTGTGTGTGTGTCCCTGCAGTTTGAGTAGATCTGTGTGTGTGTGTGTCCCTGCAGTTTGGGAAGGTGAGGACCATCACCACACGTTCCAACTCCATTAAGCAGGGCAAAGATCAGCACTTTCCCGTCATCATGAACGGCAAGGAGGACATTCTGTGGTGCACAGAGATGGAAAGGTCAGACCCGCTGATCTCGGTCTTACTGCTACCTTAGGGTGAAAGGTCAAAGGTTGCAGTGAGAATGGGTTCCAGTTGCTGGGATAGCGAGCTTGTGAGCCTCCCCTGGAGCAATGCAGGGTTAAGGGCCTTTGCTCAAGGGCCCAACGGCTGTGCGGATCTTATTGTGGCTACGCCGGGGATCGAACCACCGACCTTGCATATCCCAGTCATGTATTTTAACCACTACGCTACAGGCTGCCCTGTAAATCCCTTCCTGTCATTGAAAAAAGGCTCACTGACATGTTGACTCACCCTCTGCCTGTGTTTATTGTCCTTAAATTCGGGTTTCACTGTACCAAACATTGTATTGCTGAAAATAATTCAAGCACAGTGGTTGAAATTGGCTGTAATTGCCGCAGCCAATGGCTTTTCAACATCAGCGCGTTCACAGAAAAGGGGTGGGATAAACAGTGTTGTGGTTTTGGGGCGTGTTTGTTGCTGCAATTCCTCCGTTGACCGTTAGAAGTCCAAAATGACCTATTGGCACCTTTAAGGCACAGTTCTCTTCACCCAGTGTAATTTGTGATTTGTCGTAACTTGTGGTCTTCGGACCGTCTCCCCGGCAGGATCTTCGGGTTCCCTGTGCACTACACGGACGTGTCCAACATGGGCCGCGGCGCCCGTCAAAAGCTGCTGGGTCGCTCCTGGAGTGTGCCAGTCATCCGCCACCTGTTCGCCCCCCTCAAGGACTACTTCGCCTGCGAATAGCCCCCCACGATCACCCCCTGCCACGACCCTCCCCTAACACCTCTTTCCCATGACCCTCCACCCGCACCCCTTCCCAACCTTCCCATCTTTCACTATAGAGATCCCCTCCCCCATCCGCCCCATCCCCCCCACACAGCCACCGGGGGTGCTGTTCCGCCCCCAACACAGGCCGCTTGGTCAAATGAGGCCCTACAGTGACCCCTCAAACCGGTAAGCACACAGAACACAGCACCTTCTCCCCTCATCCACACGGCCTTATTTTCGGTTCTGAACAGGAAGTCTCTGGCAGAGACAGTTATGCACCCCAGCACTGGAAGTGAAGGAAGCCTGGTGCCATGGCAACGCTATGGGCCCCGGTGTTCTTTGTGTTGTTTTATTAATACGTGCATATTGTCTGCAATACTTGGTGTTCTCCGTGTCTTTAGCAAGTGTCACGATAGAGACGTCGATAAATACAAAGAATTTAAGAACAGGTCCCCAAAAAGTGTTTTTTAAAAAAAAAAGAAATGAAAATATTGAGATTATTGGCTTTTATGTTTATGTTCCTTATTTGTATCTTTTTAATCATAGCATATATTTAAAGTTTACACAAGTGTGTTTTAAGTATCGTGAGACTCCATAATGTAAGATGTTATTGAACTGTTCAGTCTGCACTTATGAATATGTTTATTCATGAACAGTACGACAACGGAAGTGAGGGGGGGAGATCCTCGGTGGGTCGATCTCTTGTTTTCATTTTAATGTTTTAATATCCTTCGCCACAATATAGGGCCATTCAAGCTATGCTAATCTGTGTTTCCTGCTTTTAACATGTTTTGATTTATTTTTATTTCCTATAACCTTTGTTAGAGAAAAAAAAGTACTGTATTTCATTATTGTTTACACTTGTAAAATGCGCTGGCTTCAAGCTTCGAGACCATACTCAAAAAACTAAAAAGCAGCGCTAAACATGTTACTCATCTGACACACTTTACCTCAGTTTTTCATCCTAAGCACACTGTATAACATTGAAGTCCATATTTACAAGATGGATACTTTACAACATGCAGGGAGGTATGTAAACCTTCCAAAAATAAAAAAACTATACTGTGAGTTATTTTTACACAAAAGTACATTTTCAGTTCATATATATATTTTGAAAAACTTTTTACTGATACAATCTCTTTGTAAATTTACAGATCACTTTAGCAATATTCTAAGACTTGTGAAATCATGTCTTTTAGTGTCTTCTTATACTCCTGATTTTATACACTGATATAACAGTATATAATACTGATTTTATGTGTATTTTCTGCAAGTAGATTTGTTTTAATACAAAATGAAAAAAAAAAAAAAAGTTTTGTTTTTAACCAGTCTTTGCCTTTTATGCGCAAGTGTAACTGAGTGGAAGGAAAGATTATTTTTATGGTTTTGTAATGAGGGTTCTTTGCCTGTCAACTTTATGGGAGAGAAGCAGCAGAATGGCACTGCTCAGTGCCATGATTACATGCAGTTGTTCTGACAACCTCCAATATCAACCAATAAAGCTGATTTGATACAATTTCATTTGGTCAATATTATTCTATTTTATTTGGTCTATATTCTGTATTCTATAGTGTATATTCATCACAACTTTATCATCGATATTTATAGTTTTTGTGTTTTTATTTATATGGGACAAAAATACAGGTTTAAAAGGAAGGTTATGATATAGTAAAATACTTGGACTTTACGTTATTTGAACTTGGAAGTATTTCCCATGGAATGGATGTGGTGGCCAGGAATTTATATAAAATATAAATAAATTAGTTTTACTATGAACAGACTGAAAGGAACACATTCCTTCATTATAGTAGCTTTAATTTGCCTTCGTTATGCCGCAGCCTTCCGTACAGTCAGCTTTTAAGAATTTGTCGCACTAACATTGATTTTGATAAACATGCAAACAACTTGTGTGGTTTTGATGTGAGACGGCTTAGCGACACATTAGAAGGTATATAGAACAATTGACTCCAAAACTGAAAGATTAAACCTTCCCTCCTATTACTTCTGTTATTCTTACGGTCCAATTTCTTGAGTTAAAAAGTAGTAAAAATAGTTCGGAAATTCAGGTCACTGGCACATAGCATTACATTACATTACATTACATTATTGGCATTTGGCAGACGCTCTCCAGAGCGACGTACAGTTGATTAGACTAAGCAGGACACAATCCTCCCCTGGAGCAATGCAGGGTTAAGGGCCTTGCTCAAGGGCCCAACGGATTTGGCTACACCGAGATTAGAACCACCGACCTTGTCCCAGTCCTTTACCTTAACCACTACGCTACAGGCCGTCCTCTCGGCAATAGCAATAGCGGTACCACTATTGGTGAGTCATTTAGACCAAGATGTCCAAGATTTACTTCTTAACGGACAACTTAAGGGACTATTTAGTCAAAAAACAGACAATAATCTGTTTTACATTCCTCCAGGTTCCTCCTTTGCTTGTGAGAATTTTCCAAAATATCATATTTATACTTCCTGGTTTTATGCAGCCTTAACTGACTTCGATAAGCTGTACCAATGTATGTGTATCTGATTTACACTTCATGGCTGGAGGAACAAAGCCCAATATTTAGAAAATATTTTATGTAATTTGGAGGCCTGTGCTTGATTTCTGTGCTTCTAATGTAATTTTCAGAACAAATGGATTGAGAATGATTTTCTCCGGAAGATACAATTACAATTCGGAACAAATATGGTATTGAGTTTTTGCTCAAATGAAACTTTGATGTGGATAGTCAAGGTTGCAAATTTATATAATCAGGTTTTCTTGTCTGTGTCATTTTTATATAAACAAAATTTCTCTCCGGACAAATGTATTATATGGAATAATATGAATATTAGGTTAAAAAAACAAGACTTTATTTTTTACATCTTGATTTGAAAACTTTTTTTTTTTTGTCGAGACAATTGTTTAATAGCTGGGGCAATTTACTTGTCTTTGGACTGTGGGAGGAAACCCACACGAACACGGGGAGAACACGCAAACTCCCCACTGAGAGGCCAAAGCCAACCGCGATTTGAACCCAGGACCTCCTTGCTGTGAGGTTCTGTGCCATCCATGCCACGAAAACGATACTCACCCTGTAAAAGGTGTTTGCACTCCCCCCCCCCCCCCCCCCCCACCTCTCACCCTCCCCTACCTGTCTGTCCTAAATTCCCTCTATTTGCAGCTATCCTGAGACAGCAACAGGTCGAGAAGATCATAAAAAATAAGTACAATAATCACAATAATACCATCTTGTAGACTAATATATTCAATGAGGTCCATTGATTGAAGGTTTTGTCAAATAGCCAACCCCATCAACAAGTCAAACACATTACATAATTTCACATGCTATTTATTATTCAAAGGCAGGCTGGCTCCTTATTTATAAGCATACTGAATAATAATAAAACATTTTGAGAAGGTATTTCTCATGCGTATTGTTTTGTTAAGCGGTTCTTTGATGAGATGAAATTATACAGAATTTTCTTACACACGGATGGGGGTAACACATTTTCTCTGCAACTAAATTACAAATACTGATCAGACACGCTTGTACTTTGTTGTACACAGTTGTACTCATCGTGTTCGTATACGAATGTTCGTATACAAAACACAGGTAATAGCATGTACAAGTACTTTTGTAGAAGTATACTACGGCAAAAGGGACAACAATGATAATTCCTCCAGAGAAATTCTAAGTAAACAATGGACATTCTATGAATGTTTCTCAGAGTTAGCACATTTTTATAATGAGAAACTATTTTGCATTTGATCCGTTCGATGCTTGTTGTGAAAAGAACACTGACACGTGAAAATAAGGAACTGTTGTCGCTAAAGCAATGCCATGTTCATTCATTATCCTAACCTGCTTATCCTGAACAGGGTTGCAGGGGGGCTGGAGCCTATCCCAGCATACATTGGGCGAAAGGCAGGAATACACCCTGGACAGGTCGCCAGTCCATCACAGGGCACACACACACCATTCACTCACACACTCTTATCTACGGGCGATTTAGAAACCGGAGTACCCAGAGGAAACCCACGCAAACACGGGGAGAACATGCAAACTCTACACAGAGAGGCCCCGGCCGACAGGGATTCGAACCCAGGACCTCCTTGCTGTGAGGTGGCAGTGCTACCCACTGCACCATCCGTGCCACCGCAATGCCATGTTAAAATAGGTTATATAGATAGATCAGTGAGTTTTAACATTTTCAAATGATATATCCTGTAACCATATTGATTGAAAATTGCAGGCTGAAAAAAGAAATGAATGCAAAACAAACCCTGGGACTTAATGGGTCAAGTTCAAATAAGTATACTAAATGTTCAACATAAGCACCTTCACAGAGAAGGGGGAGAGATAAACACTTGTGGTGTGAGGGTGGTTGTTGCTGCAATTCCTCTCTTGACTGTTAGAAGTCCGAAATTACCTATTGTACCTTTAATAAATGAAGAATCCAAAGTATATTTAAAGCTGGTGCTTCCATACTGGTATGGAATGAATTACGCAATTAACATCCCAATATGCTCAAAATACTGCGCGGGCTCAGTTGTCCATCATTTTGGCTTTAAAGAGGGCTGGCTCTAGGAGCACATTCAGCAAGAGCTTCAGTGTCAAAGCCGACTCAGCTTGCTGTCGTTTCAGGAGGAACAGTGGCTAAGGTGACATCGACATGGAAGTCTCGGGGAAAGACATCATTAACGAGGGGCAACTGGAGCGTGTGTGCATTGGTATGGAGATGCCAGTCAAAACATATGAGCAATTCCACGTCAACTGACTTCAGGCTTGTGAACTGGCAGTTTCATCATGAGTCAACAGTCTACGGAGAACTTCAGAGAGGTATACCATGGGTGGTGCTTACTGGTACACAGAAGTACCCTTCTATAAGCCAACAACATTACAACAGTGGTATGCAGAAGAGCATCTCAGAACACATGACGCGTCAAACCTGGATAGGCTACAGGCATAGCCATATCCATATTCCATCTGACATTTTAGCTACAGTACATTTCTTGATGAATGACAGCCGAAGACTGCTCTTGTGTCCCCCGGTTTTACTGTGCTCTACTCTTTGAGTAAACCAGTGTTGGTGCATGCAGCCAATTAGTTAATTTAGCCAGGGTAATTGGTGGAAATAAAAACCTGCATACACACCGGCCCGAATTGCCTACCCCTGTATTAACGGTATTATAAAGCTTTGCTTAGCATACCGAATGAATGTGTTGTCCTAAACAGTTATTCCGTGCAATTACATCATAAACCAATTTGCAAGTCCGCTACTGCTTGCCCACAAATAAGGTTATGCCGTCAAACATTTTGGATCTCTCTTGGCCAGGGGTGCACAACAAGGGCCGATCCGTTTCAGGATTTTGTTTCAACTTCTGGTCTTACTTATTGAATTGACTTCAATCATATCTTATCCGACACGTGTATGAGTACCGGCGACAGCTGCAGACTAGCTGGGCTAGGCTATGCAAATTGAAAATAACATTATTTCACAGTGTACCCTAATGAGTTTATTACGCGCAAGTTCAGGGGCCAGTACGCAGATCGCGCCTCGAGGACCGGAGTTGTCCACCCGATTGATTATAGGAATCAATTCCATAATTTGCTTAATTGTCATCTTTAAATTACTTTCCAGCGCTACCTTTATAAATTTCATTTTGACACTTAAACCTAAGTAGGTAGCCTACTGTGCAGCCGCGGAATTGGCTATTACCTTTTTTATTGGTAGTAGAAGCATTCTTTTGAATGGTTTAATGAATGGGCGATTAGAAATTGGGTCCTAATTAGTATTTTGATCTTAAGATAATAGTGGGCTATACAAAACGAGTTTTATGTGGTATGAAGCAAGTTCTTTTTTGGCCACACATCACACCGGCAACAGGTCTTTGCTGAATGTAGACTAATTAAATTATCTATTCTACAGACGCTACCTTGTTTCGGTTAGGCCTACTGCAAATAAAGCTAAACGTGTATAACAGCGAGGATTTTCTTGATATGCTAAACTGTATATAGGCTTAAGCTAAAGCCTATTAAAAACGAAGGTATAAGTTGTGAATACTATCTTCACGCATGCCGTTGTTCCTCCAAATATCGTGTGAATCGCACTATATTTTTGTTTTCTGTTTTGTTGGGAGGGGGGGTCCTATTTCCACCGCCATTTCACGAATGTGGACAGCCATTTTGGGACTCCCTTTATTCTGATAGACCGCTCTGCGTAGGCTACTGTGCCCCATTCATAACCACCTAACAAAGCTCGATAAAAAGCCACATTTATCATGTGCTTACTATTTCAAAGCACTAGCAGTGTTCATTGTGCAAAACAGTATAATCTCAATCGCAACAAACCAAAAATCTAGATTTGCTATATCAAACTGGTGACTAGACGGCTCCGATGTTTGCCGCTTGTCCTCACAACTGGAAAAGAAAATGTATATGCTCTAATTATGTATGCTAAATGGACATTAGGCTATGCATGAAATATGCACGGATATTGGCGATAACCAAAACAGGTATAGTGAAGATGTAATGACGGGTTTGCTTTTGTGAGAAATTAACACTCACTACTCACAAATCAGTATCATCATACGTAGGCTATAGGGACGAGCACTGAAATTAAGATTGTGACTGTTTTCTGTCAGGTAGCTAAAACCGCCCACACCCCAATCAGCGCCTGGTAGGTTACCATTTAAGTGTGTAAGGTCACATGATGCATGTGATTCTAATGTTCTTAATCACACACATAGCTTCCCCGAGCCAGGGGAACACGAACTGTAAAATAACCTGATGGAGTCAGTCGAACCGAGAGAGCGATTACAAATCCGATCAAATGTTTAATATCGCCTACAATGCCGCTCGCTATGGGGGCAGCGTGATGTCTCCTTTCTCTCGCGAAAAGAAGTGTACAACATGTAGGCTAGACTACCCAAGATTACAAAGCAAGAACTGTCACGCAAGCATGGGCTACTACAGTCTAATGGTTGTAAAAGAATGTAAAGACAACAGGATAATGTTCGTTTTCGAAGTTAGGAACTAGGCTACACGCCACGTGCGAGCTGTCATACACAGGGATCATCCCACTGATTTTTTTTTTTTAACTCAGTAAGAAATTACAATAGGCTCCTCAAACGATCGTTGTTGCAAAACGCTGTAACCTACATTTGTATAGGGCTTCCAAGCGTATACGCTACAGTGTTCCTTTAATAACCTATTGACGATATGGGCAGTGTATAGGCTATGGGTTTAGAGGCTACCATTAGAATGTCGGATACAATTAAATCGTCGAACAAGATAGATAGATAGATAGATAGATAGATAGATAGATAGATAGACGCAACGCAATCGTCGAACGGACTGTAATCCCAGTAAACTCGGCAGGATTGTCACAACGTCACATTAGCTGTCAGTTTGTTTCAGCCTTTGGGGTATCCTATGGAATAGGCGAATAGCTGCTTTATAACACCCGGTAATAAAGAATTCGTGCGTTGTTTACTGGTGCTTCATTGGAAGATTCTTAAATTGGCCGCCTAAAGCAGAGACATTAACCCCTGAGCACGGGGGTGATCGAAAACACTGTCGTGACATGTCACCCATTTTGCACCGTACTCTCAGTAGCCTTGCGCAGAATAGCCATGGTAGTTACGGGTTGAAAAGAAAATGAACAGCACTTCTGTATCAAAATGGCCACTTTATTTATTGTGGGCCGCCAAGGTGCCTACATTTTAACAATAGCCTAGTTGTATGCCTAGATATGATGCCATTTCATGAATGGAAAAAATGAAAATATGTATGTTGTTGAACTGAAACGTTGATATAGGCCTAGCAGTGTTCTCTTTGAATTTTCCTCACACGTTTGCGATTGTGAAACATTGTGAAGCAACAAATGGTCTACAAAGGCTAGGCTAGCGTGCACGTGTTTCCGCGGTGGCTAATCGCCCTCCATAGCTAGCCCAATGTGAAATAATGTTATTTTCAATTTGCATAGCCTAGCCTAGCTAGCTATGGAGGTAAGTAGAATTCGCCACGTGCCTTGCGCTTTCAATACACAAAAATGGCAGTAAATTCGTACAGTCCTTCAAGGAAGCGCGCCCCCCCATGTCGATTTACATAATGTTAAGCTACAATGCTAGGATAGCTAACCTAATATAGGCGAAGGGGACGACCCAAAAAGTCAGCCGGCCAATCCCCAAATTCCCCCTGGATTTCATGGGTGTCACGTGGGGGGTTGCGCCAGTAGCTAGATAGATTCAGTAGTTACAGGGCCTGTTGTAAGTACATACCCGCAGGAAGGAGTCGTGGAGGTAGGTGTGGGGAAATTAATATTTAAGAGGGAGCTTGTGCCAGTTTGATACCTGTCGCTTTACTCGGGAAGAGTAACATCGTGGTGGCGTTTGTCAGCGGGACCAATTCATTTCGATCAATCATTGCACCCACCCTAATCAATACATAAGCAGAAGCACAAAGGCTCGCTCTAGTGCTCAAGCTGACACAAAGACTATAGCGACGTCTAAGAGGAGAGAATAAGGAAGTCACAGACAAATGTAAACTCACAATATATGGAGGGATCAATAAGCTTATTCTGCATTGGTAGACCTTTTTTTGTTTTCCTAACGTGGTGCAAAACGTGCGACTTGTATTTACAAATGGCCAGCAGCTAGCAAACTGGTCGCGTAAAGCAGGCACCGACTGTAGCCAACTAGCAATAGCTAGCCTGCTGACAATGATCATAGCCACATTCTAAAGCCAGCTATAGGTGTGAATGAAGTCAATTCAATAACATGTCAACATTACAGTTGCTTCAAATATTGGCAAACGATGGAATTGCGAAGTTATGTTTTGAGTACCAGGCTACGTATCCAGTTTATTTAGATTTTTGTATGGGCTACGATAACATTCAAATGCATAGCCTATGGGAAATATGCCGTGTGTCTATATATTAGTAGGTTTCTGTATTGTCCCAAAGAACGAGTAATATTTTCTGTAGGAAAATATAGATAAGTTTTCGAGGCTGTTGGAATGTTCGCGGTAAAAAATATCCCACGAGGTTTTTTTCCTCCATACATTGAGCAGGGGTGGAGATTTGGAACAGCGTATGGGAATCGACTTTAGGTAAATTACGCGTGGACGGCTGCAAGAAAACGAATTACTACAGTTTCGCCGGATCTTCGCACCGTAGCCTAAATTGGCTACAAAATACTTGATGCTAAGATGCAAAGCATTCGCATCCATTGGACTAGATGCCTTTTTGTTGGTCTTACTTCTGGGTTGATGCTTTCAAATTATATTATTATAATTATTGTAGCTTGGTTACATGACTGAATTATTTCCGATCTATTTTAGAGTGGAAATAGTAGGCTAGTATTAATGTCAGGCAAGGATTAAATGTCAAGAATCGTATATGAATAACAACCAACATCCGTGCAGAACAATAGAGCCGACAGCCTAACCTTGGATTTATGCCAACACGGGATTGTCACGGCAGATGTCATGACAACCCCGACGCCAACTCCAGTTACGAGTGCGCTCCTACTGGCAGTAGGTCTTCAACATTTTCGCACCCGCAAAAATAACTGGTTTTCCGATTGAGCACAGCTCTCGTTTAAGCCAGAAATTCTCTTTGGTTTAAAACGTATGGTCTTGAAAATTATTAAAATCAATGCTAATTATGAAATAATAATTTGAAAGCTTGCTTGGACCCCTTTCCATGCCAGGTTGGGCCATTGAGAATCATCACCCTTGTGGCCGTTTCGTAGTCCCAATTACAATAGGCCTACGTTTCCACTGTCTGTATCCCTATCTATCGTGAAATAAAGAGCTAAACTGATCCTAGCACTCCAACTATGGTCCTTTATGAATAAGTGCCATGGTTTTACGCAGATGCCGTCACCTTTTGCAACGCAATGTATGATTTATGTCTGAAGGGGCCCCGTAAGGAGAACAATGCGTGTTCTGTTCCCAAGAGTTCAGGTGCCTTACGTTGCACCCGCACGTGCACCACGCAGCTTTACAGCCCAAGGTGCAGTCAAGTGATCCGTGTTCTCTGACCCCTTCTTACAATGCCCCTTTCACCATTTTGAAAAGTCTGATTAGAAAATGAAATGGTGACTTGGAGAAAAAAAAAAAAAGAAAAAAAAAACATTCATAAATAAGATGTGGAAAAGTATCATTATGGAATTAAATAAGCCATTTCGAAATACAGCAGGTTTTGGATATAAATAAGATGACGTTGTTGTGAAAAGTGTCATTACATTATTTAGAAATAAAATGAAGTATGTCATTATTTGCAGATGTATTTATTTACATATTTATTTATATAATTACATATTTATTTATATTTGTATACTCAATTCTGGAGTATAGTTTAGTCCTCCAAATTCATAAGATTTAGCGAAAAAAAAAAAAGAATTAACATCTGTGGTTGACTCTTCTTTGCATAAGGTAAATTTGACCACTTCCTGGCGTTTAGGAGGGGCCTGTAGCGTAGTGGTTAAGGTAAATGACTGGGACCCGCAAGGTCGGTGGCTCGATCCCCGGTGTAGCCATTATCCGCACAGCCATTGCGCTGATCCGCACAGCCGTTGGGCCCTTGAGCAAGGCCTCCAGGGGAGGATTGTCTCCTGCTTAGTGTAATGAACTGTATGTTGGTCTGGCTAAGAGCCATTGCCATTAATGTAATGTAATGTAATGTAATGTAATGTGTAGCCTATTAATGTGCAGGTTTGTCTCCCCCACAGGAAACATGGCGTTGAATGTTAAGCTCACACCGGAGGCTGTGGATAAGTGTAACCGGTTTGTGCTGTTAGCCTGGCTCAATGAATCTCTGCAGACCAAATTCACACAGGTGGAGGAAATATGCTCAGGTACGGCTTGATTTCCGGAATGTTTCCACTTTTATCTGGAGAAAGCTTATAGATAAATCCAATATCAAATGATAATTGTGTTATTATATCAAAGGATACTAGTGTGACACTCTTGCGTGCCTTTAACAGGGGATACCCATGTTTAACAAACATAATTAAGACATAAAAAAAAAATACTCAGTCCTTCAGCTACCTTCCTACTGTTTTGATATGCTGTTACTGAATTCATTTAAGAGATGCAACTACTATATGTGAAATGCACAAGGGCCCTTCACTGGTTTCCATAGAAATATTGGACAAATGTACAAATACGTAAATGCATCTTAATTTATGTTGAAATCCCATCTTGTGCCTGGTAATGAGGGGATTTTAGGCAGTCTGTTGTGTGCACGGCTTATGGTCTCTCCTGATTATGGGCTATGATCTGACCTGTGGATGTCCTTTCCAGGTGCTGTGTACTGCCAGCTGATGGACTGGCTCCATCCCGGGTCTCTGGACCTGGCACAGGTGAAATTCCAAGCTCAGGAAGAGGCGGAGTTTATCCACAACTACAGCCTATTGCAGGCCAGCTTCACGAAGATGGGAGTGGCCGAGGTGAGCCCTGCCCACATTCCTCTGACTTAATTATTGTAGAATAATTATAATAATAATAATAATAATAATTACATTACATTATTGGCATTTGGCCGACGCTCTTATCCAGAGTGACATATAGTTGATTAGACGAAGCAGGAGACTGTCCTCCCCTGGAGCAATGCAGGGTTAAGGGCCTTGCTCAAGGGCCCAACGGCAGTGCAGATCTTATTGTGGCTACACCGGGCGACCTTGCATGTCCCAGTCATTTACCTTAACCACTACGCTACAGGCCGCCCCAGCAACAATAGCAACTATAATAGACAGGATTGTCCATGTCATTCCTCCTCTCATAACTCTCATAACTGGTGCATGCATGATAGTTTACACAAATGCCATGGCAACCTATCAGTAAGTTTAGAAAATACTTGCATTTTATAATGTATATATGATATATAGCACATAAGGCCACTTATATGTGACAGGTTACATTCCACTTCATGAAATACTTTCTCAGAGGTAATAATAATAATAACAACAATAATAATAATAATAATAATAATAATAGAAAAGTTAACCGTTCAGTCAAAATGGGTAAAAATTGCGAAGTTAGGTCAAGTTCGGTTTTGCATCATACTGAAGTGTGTGTGTGTGTGTGTGTGTGTGTGTGCGCGTATTCTGTTCCCTGCAGTCTGTCCCAGTGGAGGACCTGATCAAGGGAAAATTCCGTGACAACTTCAGTTTTCTCAAGTGGTTCAAGAAGTTCTTTGATGTGAATGACTCTGGCCAGACCTACTCCCCGCTGGAAGCCCGTAATGGCCAGAGCATATTGGCTGTGAAGTTGTCTAACAGGGCTCCCCTAACCAGGAGTCTTGTGGACCAGCCCGGTAAGATTTTATCATTTGTAATAGGATGCCACCATGCATCTCAGATCAGATAATCTCAGATGCATGCTCAGGCAGTAAGAGCAGTCGTCTGGCAGTCGGAGGGTTGCCGGTTCGATCCCCCGCCCGGGCTGTGTCAAAGTGTCCCTGAGCAAGACACCTAACCCCCAAATGCTCCTGACGAGCTGGTCGGCGCCTTGCATGGCAGCCAATCGCCGTTAGTGTGTGAGTGTGTGTGTGAATGGGTGAATGAGAAGCATCAATTGTACAGCGCTTTGGATAAAGGCGCTATATAAATGCCAACCATTTACCATTTTATAATACACTAGGAATAGGTGGACACAGGTTGGATAACCATCCCAGGAAACGTAATTTCATAGGAATTTTTTTGTTCACTCGGTAGGATTCAGATAAAATTCTGTCAATATTGTTATCTGCATTCGATGTGTACCAACCTGGGACCGCCCGATTCCTACTGCAGGCCCACCTGAACAGCTGCTATGTTGTTCAAGTTCTCTTTGTTCCAGAGGTTTTAGGAAACTACGTTTTTAAGTACAGGTTCTTCAACCTTTCTAATACATTCCCTAAAAATTTCGGGATGATTATGTTCCCCTATCCTGAGTAATAATTAATGAAATTATTTTATTTTGTGCTCCATTGTCTAATACAGTGGTTCCCAACCTTTTTTGGCTCGTGACCCCATTTTGACATCACAAATTTCTGGCGACCCCAGAGACTTTTTTTAGAATTAGTTCTTGATCATGTTTGTTATACTGTGTTGCAAATACAGAGTAGCCAGATTAGTGCACAACGTGACATTTTATTTTCCCTGGTCAGGAAATACATGTACAGTTCGGTAAGCTACAAGGCTTGATTAAAAAAAAAAAAAAAAAAAAATTTAATCAGTTACTACACATTTCAGGCGACCCCATTTGAGTTCCGCGGGACCCCACGTGGGGTTGCGACCCCAAGGTTGAAAAACACTGGTCTAATAGGGTAGGAACGGTTTCTGACCACTAGATGCCGCTGATTCTAGCCAGTGAATAGTCAGCACAGTATTTTAATGCTGCTTCTTCAAATAATGATTAATCACACGTTAAGTGGTTTGCAACCTTTAATTCAGTAATTGCATCAATAATTACACTATATTTGCATTTAGAAAATTGGAGCTTTTTGTATCATGGTAATTGTGTTAAAGAAAATCTAAATCTTATTCCATACCTACAAAAAGAGACAAAATAAAACACAAAAATATATCACTAAAAGACTTGGGTACCTTCTCTGTCACCCATAATGAGTTAGGCTGGAGAGTAACAATGTTTTTTTAAAATTCTTTGAAAGGGGCTATAATTCATTGTCGGCCACATGTTTTTTTTTTTGTAGGGTTTGTTCTTTTGTGTATTCTTAAAAATGTGATTCTTGTGCACAGCACTGGGGATGAGGTCTGAGGAGAGCCCCAAGCAAGCCCCGAACAAGACCAGGAAGCGTATCGTCTTCCAGGAAGCCTGGCAGGAGGATTACAGTTGGGTGGAGCCCAGTAAAATGGGCGACACCTACGCCTACTGTCCGCTGTGCCACATCAACCTCAACATCAACCACAGCGGCGTGATGGACCTGAAACGGCACAACCAGAGCAAGAGGCACCGCGTTAACGCCAAGGAGACGGGGACCCCCGCGGCCCCCGACTCGCTTCCCTGCAGCGAGGCCACGCTGAGGTTCATCGAGAAGTACGGCGCGGGCTCGGACGCGCTGCGGAAGGGGCGGGGCGACGGCGGAGGAACCGAGGGCGCGGTCTCCGCTCGCGCCGCGCGCCACGTGCTGGGGGCCGGTTACCCGGGCGACCTGGCGGCGGCGTGCGCGGAGACGCCGTACGCCGTGTACCTGTACCGCGGGGTGGAGCTGCCGGGCGGGGCCTCCGCGCACTGCGCCCTGCTGCTGGGGCTCTTCGACGAGGCGGCGGGCCGGCGCCGGGTCCGGCTCCTGGACGTGGTGCGGCCCGAGGCCCGGGAGGACGGCGGCGGCGGCGCCGACCCGGTTTCCGCCGTTTCCGCCGGCCTGGCGGAGACGCTGCGGCGCTTCCAGATCCCCGCGCACAAAATGGCCGCCTTCTACGTGGACGGCGAGGCGGAGAGCGCGGAGCAGGTCGGCGCGCGGCTCCTGGAGCTCAGCCCCAAGGCCGTGCCGCTGGCCGGGCTCTACGGGCTGGCCGACCGGGCCTGCCGGGCCGGCATGGCGGCGCTGACCGGCCCCGCCACCAAGCTCATCGCCGACATCCACCAGCACTACTCCTCGGCCTGCACGGCCGCCAGCGGCCGCCTGAAGGAACTGCCTGAGCTCGTGCGGAACATGCTGGAGATGTGGGCCGACCTGGTGTCCTACTTCACGTCGCGCGCGGCCGGAGACGAGGCGGCGCGGGCCATCCGGGCGCGCCTGGAGGAGCCGGGGAACAGGGCCACGCTCGCCTTCCTGGCCCACGCCCTGGAGCCCCTGTGCGCCTTCCAGGAGCTGCTGAAGGCGGGCGGAGACGGGGCGGGGCGGCGGGCGGATCTGCCCGACATCCTTTGGGGCGCCAGCGGCCTCCTGCGGCAGTACGCCGCCCGCCTGCTGCGCCCGCACGCCGTCGCCAAGTACCTGAAGGGGCGGGACCCCGGCGTGCTGGCGAACAGGAAGTTCCACCTCCCGGCGGGCGAGCTGGACGTGGGCGTCGGCGCTCAGGACCTCCCGGGCGCGGCTGGTCTGGCGGAGGAGGCCGTCTCCTTCTACGCGGCCGTGCTGGGCGCGGTGGCGGCCAGTCTGCCGCTGGCCGACGGCGAGCTGCACGACATGGCGTGCCTCCTGAGCCCCGCCCGGCGCCTGCAGCTCAACGCCCGGGTGGTGGGCGGCCTGGGCGCCCGGCTGGGCCTGTGCGGGACCCCGGCCCTGGCCGCCCAGCTCACGCAGCAGCTCCAGGAGTACCAGCTCGCTGAGAGGGAGGACTCGGGCCAGGACCTGCCCTTGGAGCAGCACTGGGGGGCGGCGCTGAGGGGCATGGGGCGGGACTCCGTCTTCAGGAAACTCATCCTGACACTGCTGGCCCTGCCCTGCCCGCCGCTGGGCCTGCAGGCGGTTTTCTCCCAGGTACGCCGTGCCTCAGATATGGAGGAATTACTTAAACATAAGCATGGAAGCCTCTGGTTGGTCAGTTTCTCAGCAGGGTTTAAATCACAAATATCTGCAGTTATCTTGCGTGTCTTTTTATTTGGAAGTTCTCGCTTGTCATTTGGCCTAACAGTTGTCTGTGTGTCTGTGTGTCTGTGTGTCTGTGTGTCTGTGTGTCTGTGTGTCTGTGTGTGTGTGTGTGTTCCCAGGCCCTGGAGAATGGGGATTCCGCTCTATTGGATGAGGTTGAGGCGAGCAAGCTGGACCTGACCAATGATAGTATTCTCTCTGACATCACGCCTTCCTCTCCTCTCCAAAATGGCGGCACCAACAGCTCCCCGAGCAGCTCTTCATGTAAGTTGAGGATTCTGGGTAATATGCAATCTCTTCGTTTGCCATTGGCTCATTTGGGACCAAAGGGAGGAGTATTGAGTATTCTGGTAAGGTTTTCCTGCTCTTCCCCTGGTTTTTCCTCATTTAAAATGCCGGTTTTGTTTTCCAGACGTCAGCAGCTCCACAGACGCAGTGAAACCGTGTGCTGTGATCCTAGAGAAGATGCCGAGTGAGACTTTTACTGTTTACATTACATTACATTATTGGCATTTGGCAGACGCCCTTATCCAGTTGATTAGACTAAGCAGGAGAGAATCCTCCCCTGAAGCAATGTAGGGTTAAGGGCCTTGCTCAAGGGCCCCACAGCTGTGCGGATCTCATTGTGGCTATTGAACCACCGACCTTGTGGGTCCCAGTCGTGTACCTTAACCACTACACTACAGGCTGCCCTGTTTACTGCCTTCATTATCGTTAGTGATCATCTGTGTGTTCAGGGTCGGTTGGTCAGCCAGTGCCATTTTCACAGCCACTTTGATGGAGGAGGCGTCTACATTACAACACCTGGGCCCTTTCTGCAGTCTGAAACACGGTGGGAGTCAGGGACAATTAGGACAGTCAGGAGAAGTGAGAGATGAAGAGGAAAGGAAGAGGAAAGGGATCGGATAGAGCTGTATGTAACTATGGAGCTGTGTGTATATTGCCCATAAGTGTGGGACAGTGCGTAACGAGCTGTATGTAAGTGCGGTGCTTACTTTCAGCATAAGAGGTACATGCTGAAGGATATTGTTCTCTGCTCCACAGAGCCGCACGCTGAGGCGGTCTTCATTGAGGATGACATCGTCTGGTCTACCTCTTGTGAGGAGGTACAGTCATGCGGGGCTCCGCGTTTTATCCTTTATGTCGCTGTAAAAGCACTATCCCTCTCTCTATCTCTCTCTCTCTCTTTTTCTCTGTCCTACACTCTGGGTCCACCTCTCTTTCTGTTTCTTTCTCACCTTCTTTTTCCTCTATGTCCCTCGCTTTGACGTCCCGGTCTCTCTCTCTCTGAGCAAGCGCGCGTGTGTGTCTGTAGGGCGCCGTTAGGGGGATTTGTGGCTGGGAATGCAGTCTCCGGCAGAGGCCTCGGGCTCGAACGCTGTTTCAGGCAGGGGTTGGGACCTGGGGGAGCCTGGAGAAGGACAGGAACGCCCCCGCAGCGGACCCTGCTGGGGTACGTACGTGAGAGGGCGTCTGGGCTGGCCGTCCAGCAGGACTGGTGACGGGGACAGCTCTGCGGCTCGAGCATTCCCTCGTGTGTCATCTTCCTCATCGTCATCGTCACTGTCTGGGAAAGTGAGGATGTGTGCCTGGCAGGTCTTCTGGCCCAGACAGGGGGAGGAGGTGTCAGGGAGAGGAAGGAATTGGCGTAGATTGATGGTGGAGAGAGCGTGAGCTGTGTGCAGGAAGGTGATTGGGCACGTGCGTCTGTGTACCGAGAGGTGATTGGTTATGTGGTTCTGTGTGCCTGGTAGGCGTCTGTTTTCCTTTTCTCAGTTTTGTGCCCTGTTGGGCATCTTTTCCCTGGACAGTCGCACTCCTACTTTCCCCCCCCACCTTCTCGGTGATTTTCTTTGTTTCTCTCCTTGTTTCTCTTGTCTTTTGTTTCTCGTCTCCATGAATCGCAGCCATGCACACGTTCAGGCAGCCCAGAACTTACGTTTAGCTCTGAGGTCACCACCCCATGTGCTTCACGAGCTGTGCTTCACGAGCTGTGCTTCACGAGCTGTGCTTCACGAGCTGTGCTTCCTGTCTTTGCTAGCGGTGTTGTCTTGTGCTTCCAGAGACGAGAGACGTCCTTCACGTCCACCCCCAACACCACTGCCACGCCAAGCCCCAAACGCTCCAAGAAGTCCTACCCGTACCAGGTGCTGTCTCCTTCCAGACGACTGCAAATTTGAGTTTATTTGCTTTGTTGGACTGGCAGTAATATTGATTTTGCCGAAGCAAGAATGTATTGCAAGAAACACAATTCAGATTTACTAAATTAATGTGTGAAAATGTTGTCTGTGTCCCCCACTGCAGGATGATAAGGGGTTTATGTTGGGAGAGCTGGTCTGGGGGAAAGTGAAGGGGTTCTCCTGGTGGCCGGGCCTGGTCATGGGGTGGCGGTCCAAGCATGTCCCACCGGGCATGCGTCGGGTGGAGTGGTTCGGAGACGGAATGTTCTCTGAGGTGAGGAGGAGGAGGAGGAGGAGGAGGAGGAAGAAGAAGAAGAGAATAAGGATGAAGAACATTGATTCATATGTGCACAACCATTGCCTGACTGCTGCTGTTGTAGCTGTCAGTTTTCGCAATCTCACGAGCTCAGTTTCAGTGTAAATGGGTAGTCAAAAACGCAGTTGGCAAGTCTGCCTTTTTGTTCACAATATCACGCCATGAAATATCAGTCCGTAAATAGATATTATCATACCGTGGAAAAAGTTAACTGTGTGTGTGCGTGTGCTATGTTTCTTGGCAGTTGCACGGAACGCTGATCCTTGTGTTTGTGTTGTTTGAAGTGATGAGATATCGCTCCTCTTTGTTGGTCTGTGATAGTGTTGACGTATCTCACTCTCCCTCTATCTGTTCCTTCTCCCTCACTCCTTCCTTCACTTTCCTGCCTTCCTCTCCTTTCTGTTCTCCGTCCCTCTTTCCCTTCTTCCCTTTTAGATCTACACGGAGCGTCTCCTGCCATTTTCCGCCTTTTCCAAGTGCTTCTGTTCAAACTCCTTTTCCAGCCTGCCCGCATACAAGGATGCTATCTACCAGGTCCTAGAGGTACTGCACCCTTCCAAAAGCTACACTTCAAACCTGATATATACTGTAGTTTAACAATTGAAAAAAAAAAGGTAATCCACTTTTAAGTTAATTGGCTGATATTTTGTTCTAATGTTTGGTGAACTTTGATGGGTTATAAGCATGTCACAGTGATTATTTGAGCGAGGTCTGTGCACTGTGATGTTGTTTTTAGTCGCTCCAGCACAGTATGAATACATCCTGTATCTTTTGCCATCGTGCTGTGCCGTGTAGACTGTATTGCCCCCGCCCTCATCATTTGGGTGAGGGCTGGCACCCTGTAGCGTAGTGACGGTACGTGACTGGGACACGCAAGGTCGGTGGTTCGATCCCCGGTGTAGCCACAGTAGGATCTGCACAGCCGTTGGGCCCTAGAGCAAGGCCCTTAACCCCACATTGCTCCAGGAGAGGATTGTCTCCTGCTTATTCTCGCTCTGGATAAGAGCATCTGCCAAATGCCATTAATGTAATGTAATGTAATGTCATGTAGTGTAATGTAGTGTAATGTATGTAATGCAACGTATTGTAGTGTAGTGTAATGTATGTAGTGTAATGTAATGTCATGTCATGTAGTGTAATGTATTGTAGTGTAGTGTAATGTATGTAGTGTAATGTAATGTATTGTAGTGTAGTGTAGTGTAGTGTAGTGTAGTGTAAGTGATGTAATGTAGCGTAATGTCGTGTAATGTAATGTAATGTAATGGGTCATTGTCTATGTTTCGCTGCAGCTGGCGATGGACAGGTGTGGGGAGGTGCTCCCAGTCGGGAAGGAGGTGGGGAAGGAGGAGGAGCTTAAGGTGATGATGGACTGGGCCTTGGGCGGGTTCAAGCCCACCGGACCCGACGGCTTCCGGCCCCCCCCGGAGGCCTACGGTGAGACTGCGCTATCGTACAGCACACCCAGCACTGTGACACCATGGTCAACAATGTTTCCCTCTCTGTGTTTGCTCTTTGCTTCTTCTAGAGTGCTGCTGTTAGAAACTCTTTAGAACTGAGTGTAAAACTCGGCTCAAAGCAGCAGGCTTGTTATGATTTATGTTTTATATAAAATTTGTGGCCAAATATTGAGTATGTCCAAAAACGAAAGCTCAAGTTTTTGTTTACCGTTTATGGCGACCAAATGACTGTGTATGAGCTCACCAATTTATCCTGGAGTAAAATGTTGATTCTATTTGACTAACGAAGGAGGCATAATGGCTAATTAAAAATGACTTATCATATTGCATTGTCGAGTGGAATTGCATTGTCAGATGTCTGTGCCATATTGCAAATTATTGTGATATGAAGGGAATATGTGCGCATTATAGAGAATTGTTAATGAGTGTAGATTCTATTGTATTTTACATTTTACTTTTTACTATGCGTGTACACAGAGTCCCAGGAAACGTCTCTGTCTGACGACCAGCCTCCTGCCAAGAGGAAGTACATGCAAAAGACCAGACATGTCTCTGACCAAGTCTTCAACAGAGGTAAAGGCTGACATACAAACACACACACACACACGCACACAAACACATGCACATACACACTCACATACGCACACACACACACACACACACACACACGCGCACACACACACACACACACACACACACACACAAACACACGCACACACACTCACATACACATGCGCACCAACACACACACGCACAAAGACACATGGACACAAACACCCAGACGGAAAGACACACACACACACATACATGCACACAGACACACACACACACCCAGACACACACACACACACACACACACACACACACACAGACACACCTGAGTTTCACAGGACGTGTTCTCTGAAGAACTGAAGTGAAGCTGTGTCACAGTGGGATTCCTGAAACACGGTTTATAATGTGATGTCATGTGATCCCTGTTTTCACTTTCCACAGAACACTTGGTACAGGAAGTGCAGAAGAAGGGCAAGAGCATCGAAGGTAAGCATGTGATTGGTCATTAGCGAGCAGTAAAAAAAAACAGCAAATAAGAAAATATATATATATACACTCACTGAGCACTTTATTACGAACACCTGTACACCTACTTATTCATGCGATTATCTGATCAGCCAATTGTGTGGCAGCAGTGCAACGCATAAAATCACGTAGAGCTTCATCAACCATCAGAATGTGGAAAAAACTTTGACCGTGGAATGATTGTTAGTGGCAGACAGGGTGGTTTGAGTATCTCAGAAACTGCTGATCCCCTGGTTTCTTTGTGTATTATAGTGTGCAGATGGTAAAAGTATAGAGAGGACTTCTGAACTTTCTGAACTAAATCACGTCTCTGTCTCTCTCTCTCTCTGTAGATTTCTGCCTGTGCTGCGGGAATGTGTACATAGAGATCTTCCATCCGCTCTTCGAGGGAGGCTTATGCCTCAAATGCAAGGTACGCTGAATATCCTGCCGCTGACTGCCAGTGGAGGGGTGCTGATCTGGGATCAGGGTGAAACTGAAACAGGCAGCTGTTCCCGTGGTGTCTGACTCCTCATAAACGGCCAATATGTGACGAGGAAATAAAACAAAAGTCCTTGGGGAATTATTCCAAAAAGCAGCCAAGGTTTCTCTGTCAGCCTTTCATGTGGACGAGCACCCACAGAGGGAAAAAAAAAACAACAACTTTATTTATTTATTTATTTAGTTTTTATTTATTTATTTTATACAAAGGGGGGGATTACTTTGTGCACTGGTTCTCAAAATACTGAAATATTTAAGTATGAAAGATGAGGCACAGCTGCTGTGAATATGTCACATTCTCCACAGTGCAACACACTGGGTCATGTGGCTGATATTCATTCATTTAAATGCTTTTGGATTTGGGCTGAATACTCCCTGAATACTGAATACTCCCTGTGTCGAATTGGTTGTCATCCCATCGTTGGGATACGAGTAAGAATAACCAGACTGTAAACTCTTGTAAGTGGAAGTCATATCAGATGAAGATAGGAAGATAGTCCGTTATGTCGCCATGTTTTCAGAGGTATCGTTCCTCCCCTGCAGGACAACCTGATAGAGACTCTGTACCGCTACGATGACGACGGGTACCAGTCGTACTGCACCGTGTGCTGCGCAGGCCTGGAGGTCATCCTGTGTGGGAATAACAACTGCTGCCGGTGAGCGCTGCCCCCTGCAGGCCAGGAGGACAGGAGGTCTGGAGGATTCGCCTGTGGGATCCGGCTGCCATGTCTCTGTAGAAATGTCACTTTCACCTTGGCTAGTGTCAGGGGTATGAGAGAACATGATATCCAGATTGGGAAGAATGTATATTTTAGTACGAGTGTACCTCCATCGCACGTTCTTACAAAGGCTATTGGGGGTGTAGCATGGCCCAATGGTCATGGAGTGCTACAGGATGTACACTCAGTGAGCACTTTATTAGGTATTTATTAGACTTATTTTTTAGACTTATTGGTCTGCTTCTGCTACTGTAGCCTCTCCACTTAGAGGTTTGAGAGATTCAGAGGTTCAGAGATGCTCTTCTGCGTACCACTGTTGTAAGGCTTAGTTATCCAGTCAATGTTGGGGATCCCAGCAGACCCTGCGGCTCTCCATAGTCAATGTTGGGGGGTCCTCTCCGGGACCAGGTTTGGGGACCCCATGCTGGAATGTGATTTAGGCAGGTCAGGCTCCTCACCGTGCCCCTGCACCCCGCCAGGTGCTACTGTAAGGACTGCCTGAACGTGCTGGTGGGCCCCGGGACCTTCGAGCAGCTGAAGGACGTGGACCCCTGGAGCTGCTACCTGTGCCTGCCCTCGCAGCGCTACGGGCTGCTGAAGCCCCGGCCCGACTGGAGCGTGCGCGTGCAGGAGTTCTTCGCCAACGAGAGCGCCATGGAGTTCGTAAGAGAGCCGCCGCCAACGGACGCACGCCTGCACCTGAACACACACACCTGCACCTGCACCTGAACACACACGCACACACACACACACCTGCACACACACACACGCACCTGCACCTGCACACACACACACACACCTGCACCTGCACACACGCACCTGCACCTGCTCCTGCACCTCCATCTGAACACACACACCTGCACCTGCACACTCACACACACCTGCACACACACCTGCACACTCACACACACCTGCACACACACACACGCACCTGCACACACACACCTGCACACACGCACCTGCACCTGCACACACACGCACCTGCACCTGCTCCTGAACACTCACACGCACCTGCACCTGCACACACGCACCTGCACACACACGCACCTGCACACACACGCACCTGCACACACGCACCTGCACCTGCACCTATGCACCTCCATCTGAACACACGCACCTGCACACACACGCACCTGCACCTGCACACTCACACACACCTGCACACACGCACCTGCACACACGCACCTGCACACACACGCACCTGCACACACGCACCTGCACACACGCACCTCCATCTGAACACACGCACCTGCACACACACGCACCTGCACACACGCACCTGCACACACGCACCTGCACACACGCACCTCCATCTGAACACACGCACCTGCACACACACGCACCTGCACCTGGACACACACGCATCTGCACCTGCACACACACAACTGCACCTGCTCCTGCACCTCCACCTGAACACACACACCTGCACCTGCACCTGAACACACACCTGCACCTGCACCTGAACACACACCTGAACACACACACCTGCACCTGCACCTGAACACACACCTGAACACACACACCTGCACCTGCACACTCACACACACCTGCACACACACCTGCACTCTCACACACACCTGCTTACTCGCTCGTTAGCTCATAAAGACACACACCTGCTCCTGCACACACACACACACACACACACACCTGCACCTGCACATGCACACACGTGTTCACACATGCGCACCAGCTTACCCGTTTGTTTGCTCGTTCGCTCATAAACACTCACGTTGCACACACACACACACACACACACACACACACACACACGTGTTCACCAGCACACACTCGCAGAGGTGCAGGTTCAACAGCTGTGTCTTCAACTACGTGTCACCAAGTGTCTTTTGATGCCAATTGCTTTGCTGCCAATCTAGCTTCGCGAGCTTGTGTGTGCTGCAGGAGGGCCTCCTGCGGTGGATCTGGTGGCTCTCTCAAATTGACAGATGACGTGTTGCCATGGCAAACGTCCGATTCAAAATCCGATTCAACTGAATTGTCCAGGTACAAGGAAAAGGGCTTTATGCAGCTCCTGAGGACAGATGGTTGGTAGCTGCATATGCGTTTTTCATTGTACCTATACAACTGGTCTGGTTGGGAGGGAGAATTGAAAACTGAAAACGTGGGGGATTGGAGGTAAATCTTTCCCCCTGCCACCCCCCAACCCCCCCAGGAGCCCCACAGAGTGTATCCCTCCATCCCTGCCAACCAGCGGAGGCCCATTAAGGTGCTGTCCCTGTTTGACGGCATTGCCACAGGTGAGTGGCTTTTCTCTGCATTTTCCATGGCTTTGGCTGTATTTGCTCTCCTGCCTGACTATGGGTGTGAATCCCCATTGCACCTCCCAGGGTACTGTAATCCAGCTGCATGTGTATGTGTGTACTGTGTTGGCCAGTAGAAAAGCTTTTAGCTTAACTGCATTTCCCAGTAGCACGGTGGTCACATCACTGTTTACAAAATCAAATGGCTTTTTCAGTTGCTTTTTCTGCTTTTCTGTCTTTCTCGATCAAGTACAATGGTAGGGGACAACAACAGCTATAACACGGCATTATATTTTCTGAAGCATTTCCCAGTATTGTGCACAAAGAACCAATTACACTATTTTATTGTGACAAATACTGCCTTCTGTGGTTAGTTGGACTCAGATGTGAATTTCAGTCAAGCAATATCGCACAAGAACCTGTTGGTAGGGAGAATTAAGCTCAAAACGGGTCAAAATAATACCTCTGAGATATAAGCACCATTCTGAGGTGCTGAAGTGGTGTCACTTTCAAGTGAAAAGTATGGGGAGTGATGTTTAGAATAGACCTGTTTTGACTGCTCCAGTCACCATGGGTGGCCACTACATCCACCAAAACCAAGGAAATCATAGATTGCCAATTCCAAATAGGGTAACCTTGTTTACTTGTGTTCCTTTTGACTGTTAGTTGAATTTTGTCTAAAGATCTGAAACCATTCCGTATGACAAATATGCATTAATACAAGAAATCAGGACGGGGGCAAATACATTTTAACAGCACTGTGTTTATCTGAAGTGTGTGGTTTATCCTGCCTGCCAGGTTACCTGGTTCTGCGTGACCTGGGCTTCAAGGTGGACCGGTATATTGCCTCGGAGATCTGCGAGGATTCCATCGCTGTGGGCATGATCAAACACGAGGGCAGGATCGAACACGTTAACGACGTGCGGAGCATAACCAGAAAGCATGTAAGTATGCCCTCCTAAAATGGCGTCTCTGTGCTGTTCCACTCTGAGGTAAAAGACTATAACCTCACCATTTCATCTGTGCCCCAGTGCTGTTCTAAAATGGCGTCTCTGTGCTGTTCCACTCTGAGGTAAAAGACTATAACCTCACCATTTCATCTGTGCCCCAGTGCCGTTCTAAAATGGCGTCTCTCTGTGCTGTTCCACTCTGAGGTAACAGACTATAACCTCGCCGGTTTTTTTCTGTGCTCCAGATAGCTGAGTGGGGCCCCTTTGACCTCCTGATTGGTGGGAGTCCGTGCAACGACCTCTCTATGGTGAATCCTGCACGGAAGGGCCTCTTTGGTACGAAAACTCAGATCTGTGTCACCATGCCTGTCTAGAAATGACTTGTTGAGGATGCATGTCAAAGCAGTAAAATAGAAATGTCTGAATATTCAAAATGATAAGCTCACAGATTCTGATTTTTGGAAACAAACAGAAAGGGTATTCTTGAGGTTAAGCTTAAGAGTATGTGTGATCTTCTGCTCCAAACTGGAGGATGTAAAAATTATATCTGATAATATCTGATTCTAGATATAATTATATCTATAAGCTTTATTCTTTAGGGTACATCTTTATGATGAGGGTAAACCCCTCAGGCATCAAAGTGTAAAACACAGAAGAATTCCAGTGTATGTGATACAGTACTGACACCTGCAGGTGACAGGTCACATTAACACTCTGTTCACTGTGTCCCAAAACTCCCACCCATCCGACCTTCAATCTGTTCCGCCCCAGCACTGCAATCCTCTGTGACCTGCTCTTAGGCTTCAGCTGTCATATGTGAGAAAGAAAAATTATCATTTCACCTCTTTGTGGTGTTAGAGAAGTGTTGGGGGTGTGTTGGTGTAACTCGGGCACTGATCCAGAATCCTAGAATCCAAGGAGTCCTGACTCATAACTGATCCAAAACAAATATATTAAACTGATCTGGGGTCAGTGTAACAGTGCCACGTCCATGCTGTTGAATACAGACCAGGCTTTCAATGTAGTTTTTTGGCCGAGGACAATTGAACGGGAGACCGAGAATGCTGCGTTCTCACGTTTTGTAACTGTGTCTTCCCTCCACTAGAGGGCACCGGCAGGCTGTTCTTTGAGTTCTACCGACTGCTGACCATGATGAGGCCTCGGGAGGAAGATCCCCGCCCCTTCTTCTGGCTGTTTGAGAACGTGGTCGCCATGGGCAACCGCGACAAGGCCGACATCTGCCGCTTCCTGGAGGTGAGGGAACGGCCCTTCCTGGCCTCGAGTAATGAGCTATTCCTCCCGGGAGCGCAGATAGCATTCAGTGACACAGCAGTTCACAACTCGGGTATGAAGGTTAGCCGGTGATCAAGTTGATTTAAAGGTACATTAGGTAAGATTTTTGTGTTAAAACGTTGTTACATCACTGAAAAAGGGCTCCCTAACATGTTGACTCACCCTCTGCCTGTGTTTATAGTCCTTAAATTCTGGTTTGAAAAATATACAGTTGATGGCCAACACGCTGTACCAAAACATTGTATAGCTGTACAATAATGAAAGTTCATTGGTTGAAAATTGGTTCTGATTGCCACAGCCAATGGCGTTTCAACATTAGCGTGTTTTCCAGAGAAGGGGGGGGGGGATAAACAGTGTTGCGGTTTGTTGCTGCATTTCCTCTCTTGACCCTTCGAAGTCCGAAATGACCTACTGTAGCTTTAATGCTGAGTTGAGTTCAGCACAGATAGCATTGTGCATTGTTGATGTGTTCGATATTGAACTTTGGTATTTGTTTAATGTTGAGGTGCCTCATGTGGACTTTTGTATTGTTGGGTTGTTAATGTTGAGCTGTGTATTGTTGGATGTGTTACTGGTTTAAACCAATAATAAGAACAGCTTGTATGCCGTGTGCTTTTAAACAGCCATTATTCAGAAGCAAACAAACAACAAACTTCACCGTAATATACATCACGAGAGGGCCTTGTTTGTTCAGAATGAGAAAAATAAATGGACATCAATACAGATCTAAATAAATAATGAAAGTGGCAAGGCGATAAATTGTTTTCAGACCTGCTAAAAAATAATCGCGGAAATCCAAACATCGACGTAGGCTGTTCTAATAGACCACAATTATGTCTACTTACTCAGAATAGCTGTCTGCATGCTTTACCTCTTACACAATAAAAGGAAGGTGATTGATCTTGTCCAACTAAAGTATCTTAGTTGGACAAGATCATCTTGACTAAACAATTGACTGAACGACCAAAGAAAGAGAGCCCTAGTTTAATGACGAGTTGCTGTCTACGTCGCTGTTTAGTTGTTGCATATTGTTGCCTTGTTTAAAGTTGAGTTGTGTTTTGTTGAGGTGCTGAAAGGGCTGAATGTTCTGTTTCCAGTGTAACCCAATTCTGATTGATGCGGTGAAAGTGAGCCCCGCCCACAGAGCTCGGTACTTCTGGGGTAACCTTCCTGGAATGAACAGGTGCAGCACACACCGTACTCACACTTTCTCACCGATGCCAGATGGACCAGGCCACTTTTGCGTTCCGAAAACACTTTTGCATTCCTAAAACGCTTGTACACGTTTGGGGCTTTCAGTAATGTTAATGGCTTTTTGGTTTTGTTTTTTTTGTTGATTGACAGCTTGGGTGAGCCTTAGATACGGTGCAAATAATTTAACCAGCCTCTCTCCCCGCTCCTTCTAGGCCTCTTGCTACAACCCTCACTGACAGTTGCTACCTTCAGGGCTGCCTTGAGATTGGGCGAATAGCCAAGGTTAAAGCCGTATTACCCTTATTCACTTTAATCTTCTGATGTACTGCCTCCACCCTCACTGTGCGCTGCATCTGGTCCTTATCATAACCCCACCCTGACTGTGTTCTAAATCACTGATTATTATCATAACTCCACCCTGACTGTGTGCTAAATCACTGCTCATTATCATAACCCCACCCTGACTGTGTTCTAAATCACTGATCATTATCATAACCCCACCCTGACTGTGTTCTAAATCACTGATCATTATCATAACCCCACCCTGACTGTGTTCTAAATCACTGATCATTATCATAACCCCACCCTGACTGTGTTCTAAATCACTGATTATTATCATAACCCCACCCTGACTGTGTTCTAAATCACTGATCATTATCATAACTCCACCCTGACTGTGTTCTAAATCACTGATCATTATCATAACCCCACCCTGACTGTGTTCTAAATCACTGATCATTATCATAACCCCACCCTGACTGTGTTCTAAATCACTGATTATTATCATAACCCCACCCTGACTGTGTTCTAAATCACTGATCATTATCATAACTCCACCCTGACTGTGTTCTAAATCACTGATCATTATCATAACCCCACCCTGACTGTGTTCTAAATCACTGATCATTATCATAACCCCACCCTGACTGTGTTCTAAATCACTGATCATTATCATAACCCCACCCTGACTGTGTGCTAAATCACTGATCATTATCATAACCCCACCCTGACTGTGTTCTAAATCACTGATCATTATCATAACTCCACCCTGACTGTGTGCTAAATCACTGATCATTATCATAACCCCACCCTGACTGTGTGCTAAATCACTGATCATTATCATAACTCCACCCTGACTGTGTGCTAAATCACTGCGCATTATCATAACCCCACCCTGACTGTGCGCTAAATCACTGATCATTATCATAACCCCACCCTGACTGTGTGCTAAATCACTGATCATTATCATAACCCCACCCTGACTGTGTGCTAAATCACTGATCATTATCATAACCCCAC
This sequence comes from Conger conger, assembly GCF_963514075.1. Taxonomy (NCBI): domain Eukaryota; kingdom Metazoa; phylum Chordata; class Actinopteri; order Anguilliformes; family Congridae; genus Conger; species Conger conger. The sequence continues at coordinate 8,292,616 of NC_083773.1, forward strand.
CCTGACTGTGTTCTAAATCACTGATCATTATCATAACTCCACCCTGACTGTGTGCTAAATCACTGATCATTATCATAACCCCACCCTGACTGTGTGCTAAATCACTGATCATTATCATAACTCCACCCTGACTGTGTGCTAAATCACTGCGCATTATCATAACCCCACCCTGACTGTGTGCTAAATCACTGATCATTATCATAACTCCACCCTGACTGTGTGCTAAATCACTGATCATTATCATAACCCCACCCTGACTGTGTTCTAAATCACTGATCATTATCATAACTCCACCCTGACTGTGTGCTAAATCACTGATCATTATCATAACCCCACCCTGACTGTGTGCTAAATCACTGATCATTATCATAACTCCACCCTGACTGTGTGCTAAATCACTGATCATTATCATAACCCCACCCTGACTGTGCTCTGTATCACTACTCTTTATCATAACTCCACCCTGACTGTGCTCTGTATCACGACTCTTTATCATAACTGCCAAAGCCTCACCTTGACCCTGCTTTCAGTTCTTGACCTTTGCTGATATTTTTATGAATTAATTTAATTTAATTTCTTTGTTCATTCAAATAATTGATTTCATTTTATTATTATTTTCTTTTTTTACCCCCGGTAGTTTGAGAAAGTCCGCACCATCACCACTAAATCCAACTCCATCCGACAGGGGAAGTCCGAGACTCTCCCCGTCATGATGAACGGGAAGGAGGACTATCTGTGGTGTACAGAGATAGAGAGGTGAGTGGCACACAGTACACGATAATGCAGTGTACAATAAATCACCGAGGCCTTTAATTGCACTTGTCAACAGGTAAATGGTAAATGGTTGCCATTTATATAGCGCATTTATCCAAAGCGCTGTACGTAATTGATGCTTCTCATACACACACTCGCACACAAACGGCGATTGGGTGCAATGCAAGGCACCAGCCGGCTCGTCAGGAGCATTTGGGGGTTAGGTGTCTTGCTCAGGGACACTTTGACACACCCAGGCCGGTATCGAACTGGCAACCTGTTGCGGGCGTAACCTGTAGAGGGCGGCCTGTAGCATAGTGGTTAAGGTAAATGACTGGGACCTGCAAGGTCGGTGGTTCGAATCCCGGTGTAGCCACAATAAGATCCGCACAGCCGTTGGGCCCTTGAGCAAGGCCCTTAACCCCGCATTGCTCCAGGGGAGGATTGTGTCCTGCTAATCAACTGCACGTCGCTCTGGATAAGAGCGTCTGCCAAATGCCATTAATGTAATGTAATGTAATGCAACCCTCTGACTGCCAGATGACTGCTCTTACCACCTGAGCCAATGTCAGTCAAATAACTTGTACTACTTGGCTGTCAAACCTAGTCAAATATATAACAAACATTTTATAATAAACCGGTGTCAACCAGAGTTCTTCTGAAGGTTTCTTCCTATTAGCCAGGGAGTTTTTCCCTGCCACTGTTGCTCTACTCTTGGGGGCCGGTTTCTCTGTAAAGCTGCTTTGTGACAAAGCCCCTTTGTTAAAAGCGCTATACAAATAAAAATGTATTGATTGACCGACATAATCTTTGGTGTTCATTCTGACACCCAAGGTCTCTAATGGAATTAGTCAAATTTAAGTACTTTTTATTTCATGGTGAGGCATGGTAATTGAGAAAACTTTCTTATTTATAGTTACTAGCTACAATAATATGTTTAGCTTGAATAGTATTATTTAATTGGTTTTAATGCAGGGTGGATTATTCCACGGTCGTTTGCCAAAGATTAAAATATAGGGAGTTGTCATTAATATTTTGGGCCAATTTGCCCTGAAAACATTTAGCTGGCACAAACTACTCGAGAAGGTGGCAGCTGCAGTCTATTCCCAGCACACGAGGTGGCAGCTGCCTCCCAGCAGTCTCTGTGGGAGGGGAAGTACCAGTCTGCACAATAACGTTTGCTCAGCTGCAACAAAAGTTCATTGTTGTGAAATGTGTTCTTTAAATTAAAAGATTAAATGTCGTCGAGTCCTCGTGTCGGATTGTTTCTGGACAGTTTTTGGTGAAATGGGGCCGTTTGCATGCAGACTTTATGGGCTGGGTTAGGATACAGGGCTGTATGTCTTTCTATCAGAAATAATGTGGGTCCATCAGAGTGCGTGGTGAACGCGATGGTCTCGTGCCTGGTCGTGCACTGTGGGGGTCAGAGGTCGTGCACTGTGGGGGTCAGAGGTCGTGCACTGTGGGGGGTCAGCGGTCCACTCATCATGGCTTTCTTTCAATATTACTCTGTTCGAAGGATTCTGTTGTGTGACTTAATATTTTGTAAATGATCACAGCCGAGGCCAGCTATTGCAGAGTTATGTAATACTATTGTTATTAAAGACCATTCTGTGATATCCCTCAGGATTTTCGGTTTTCCCAAGCATTACACGGACGTGAACAACATGGGCCGGAGTCAGCGGCAGAAGGTTCTGGGGCGGTCGTGGAGTGTCCCTGTGATCCGGCACCTGTTCGCCCCTCTGAAGGACTACTTTGCCTGCGAATGAGGGAGGCACAGCCTCACCCTCCCTAACCTTCCGTATCCCTCCGCCCAGCCAGTTGCTAGGCGATAGCAGCAGCAGCAGCTGAGGCCTGGGGAGAACGTACCCTCCCTTAGCAGCCGTAGGTCAGGCCTGCCTTGCGTCTGCATGGTGACGACCGGGCGCTTAACTGAGATGCGTGTGCGTGGATCGCCCCCCGACTGCGTGGAGGGAGTGTTGCGCGTTATGCGTTTGTCCCTTGTGTCATGGAATCGTATGATTTCAACGTTCTCGGTTGGGCGGGTGAATCAGTTGCTGCTTTGAATTGCTCAGCACTTGGTATCTCAGTTTAGGACTCTGTCATCTCCATGCAGGCTGACAGGCCTTATGTATGGCATGTAAGCTGGGCTGCGTTTGAGGAGGGGGGGGGGGGCAAAAAATAGATCTCTTCCCCTTCTGCCTTTTGAAATGAAATGAATTAATAATGAAATTCTCACAAATTTAAAAAAAAAAAAAAAAAAACATAGTCTACTTTTTAAACATAATTTTAATGAATCAGTATGTTTTAAATAGTTTGTAATTTGTAGTGCCTCTCCCAGCCCCTGTGGTCCTGTCCCTAAGACACGCTGCAGATCCTGATGCAGTAGAAATGGCTGTGTTGTTTTTAAACGGGAGAAGTTCTCTGCTGCCTACCTCACTGCGGTCACGTAACTACGCCAGTATCTGTCTGAAAAAGTACCTTCTCTTTTCTCCACTTTAATCTGTATTTATAATTTAATTAATGAAAATGTTAGATTCTGTATTAGCTGGAAGTTCTGTCATTGTTTTATTTGTGTTTTCTTGTCAAAGGTGTGAGGGTGTGGCAATATAATGTGAACTACATTGCCTTGTTAACACCCGGCTGGTTTTTGAATGTTACATACATTTCCACTCAGAAATTTGATTGGCATACGGTGTACTGTAATCCACGGTTCAACTCCCCTTTTATATTATTTTTCAGACGGGGAGAAAGAGTGAGGGTAAGGGATGGAGAAGGGAATTTCAGGCGTCATGGAGGAGAGAAAACCTTTTAGGGCTTCATAGCTGATATGAGAGTTGCCCATCTGAACTGTGCCACGTTCTCACCATTATGGGTACATTTTAATCGTTTTTTATTGTGTACCTTCCGCGTGTGCCTTTTCCCATGCAATTCAGGAACTGCCATTGCCCTTTGCTCTGCTGGGCACTGTCTCCTCTCAGGACAAACATTCATTTTCATACCGTTGGAATTTCAGACATGACCCTCTTACATACAGCACAAAAGACCATTGTCCACTGCACTTGAGCATCTATGAATTTTGTAAATTTCATTATGGATTTTAAACCAAAGTGCTGCTGATTCGGAGGCTTCCCTCTCCCAGTTTCAGTCCAGCCTCCATGTTAGGTTGAAGAAGCCTGGCTGTATATTGTGTGATATTTGCCTCTTCTCTGACTTTGGTGCTTAAACTGGTGTTGAAGCAATTGCTGCATTTCTAAATGTGTAATCTCGCAAACGGCTGCGTGTGGCTTAAATTAAGTAGGTGCCGCAAAAGCCATTAAATAGTTGTAGGAAAAGGCTGTCTTTGTACTATTCATCAAAATCCCATAACATTCAGAGTAAATGCTGAATTATTTTTATCCTTGCAACATTTATTTTTGTATTTGCGCAGAAAAAAAAAAAAAAAAAAATGTGAAAAAGATTCCCATTGTAGCAGTGGGAAATTTGTTAGGACCGCCTTTTCCTACAGTACACAATGAGCATCAGCAATTAGCCTTTACTGTACAGAGCAGCTGCTCCCTCTGAACACAACTTCACTCTCTCTTAAACTGTCAGAAAACGGTCTCAGAAAGCATGTTTTCGTTAAAAAAAAAAAGTTGTATTTTCAAACTTGTAAGAGTCATCTGTAATACCTTTTAGTCACCTGGAAGGTATGGATTTTCAAAACTGAGCAGACTTTAACAACTGCCATTGTTAAAGTCAGGACATATTTGTAAATGTACTGTAACATTTTGAATACTGTTCAAATTATCCCAGGACGTTTTTACCATCATTAAATGAATGTATTTAATCTTAGTCTTACATAACTAAAGTACTTTTGCAGTGTACCTGCAGTGCTCATAGTTGTAGTTTTCCTACGGTGCAGCTAGTTTATCTACAATCCTTAGTTTACCTGTGATGCAGTACATTTTTCTGACATCATGTCGTGTCACCTGAAATGTTGTTTTGTGCAGTGAGCATACCGTGAGTGGTCTAGTTGTCTACATTACACAGCACTCCAGTAGCCTGTGATACAAAGAGATGTCTGTTCAGTGCTTTCACACCATCATTCTTGTGATTTATTATGCATATTTTCTTTGTGTATTTTTATTTTTTTATTTTTTTCCACTGTCGTTATCCGCGCTATTGCCTTCGTGGAGTTTAGCACACAGAATGTGCTAGGCCTTTTAGAAAATAACGTGTTTTAATAAGTTTTTTAAAATGTAAAAATCAAAAAATCATCAATACCTCAAGTTTCTTTAGAGTCTGTGGAGACTCCCTGGTGCTATGTTTTTATATGACCCCATAGAGATAGGCTTTTGTACTTATTTTCTATCTTATTCACTCCGTCTCTGGAAAGTGATTGGATGAGCTTTCTGACAAAGTGTACTGATTGGTTGTTCAGCTCAAAGTTAATTATGTATTGAGGTATTAATGGAGGGGAAACCCCATTATAGCCATTGACTGACTGATGTGTGTGTTTTATTGTTATGACTAATAAATTGTCATAATTTTATGGAGTGTCCTGTGATGGTAGCATTCTTTCTAAATCCACTGCATTGATTGTTTATTTAGGACCTTTATAGTATTATAATGTATAGTATGTATGTTTGAATTTTTTGACTGTTTTATACAAGAGGCACAATCAAGACAATCAGAGTGTTTTTGGTCCTAGCAGCTGGTGAGCACATTTTTCAAAATATGCTATAATATACTGTAGTGGTCACAATAATTACTAGTACTTTTATTGGATTATTTTATAGAATCTTATCTGTACAGAATGTTATACAGGTGCCTAAGACAGGTGCCTAAGACAGTACTGTTCATCTGACAGGAAGAAACAGTGGATCCAGGTCACTGCCCTGTACAACGAGTTGTGTTTACATGCACCAGCCCTACCCCTCCCATGTCTGTGACAGATTCTCTCTCTAACCGTCCTTCTCCCTCTCTACTTCCATTTCTTTCCCTTTTTCCCTCTCCCTCTTTCATTGCCTGTCTTTTTTTGCCTCTTTCCCTCTTTCTTTCCCTCTCCCTCTTGGCCTCTCTCCCTCTCTCCCCTTTCCATTGCTTCTCTCTTTCTTTCCCTCTGCCTCTCGCTGCCTCTCTCATATTTTCTCTCTTCCTCTCTTTCTCCGTGTCTATGGTCCTGATTTTGGTCGTGCACAGTATTGCTGTATTGGTATCAGAATAACTCTTTGCATAAGGTCTTTATTGACGTTTTTTTTTAAATATCCTCCATAGCCACACCCCTGTATCAGAGCTGGAGAAACCTTAGACTCTCGGTTTATTAACCACATGACCATCAGGCAGCTGGCACCGGATTGGGGGTGGGTCCTGAGGGCCGGGGGGTGGGGGGGGGGCACATTTGGCATTGGTGTATGGGTGGGCCCGATGGCGAAGCCTACCATTGGCATTGGTTTGGGGGCTGGGCCTGAGGGCTAGGGGGGGTGGTCCTTCCATCTTTGTCCTTATTTAGTTGGGTAGGCCTTTCCATGGCCTCCTGGGCCCAGGGGCTTTTCTTAGGATCACCTAAAAATAGAATGAAGAAAGGATGTGGAGACATAAGGAAGAGAGGGGAGAGGTAGGGAAGAAGGGCCAGTTGGAGCCGTCAATCAAATAGAATCAGAGCGGGGGTTCGGGGTGGTAGAGTGTTGTCATAGTAACATTCTTCTTCTCGTACCTGGGGGAATAAACAATCTCACGCTCTCGCGTATACACATAAGCAAACATAAACTTGAGTAAACCGCACTTACGCATTCTCAAACGTGCATGAGCATTCAAATGAGTGAGCTACGTATCCCAGCTCCTTATCCTTAACTGAAAACGTCTGACCCCCCCCTGCCACTGAAACATTCCAATTTGCTGCATTTTCTGACATTTAAGGAGAGTGATCAAGTACAATGCTGTAGTTGTGGACATTTTTTACTAAAATCTAACATCACAAACTCCTGCTACCAGCTGGGGCCTTCTGTAGTTAAGGAGCAGAGTTTACTAATGTATTTATATTTGTTAATTAACTTTGTGTAATTTGCTGTTTGTGGTTTGTATGAAACTTGTTTGTAAATCATTTGTGCTGCTGCCTGTCTTGGCCCGGTCTCTCTTGAAAACTAGATTTTTAATCTCAATGGGACATTCCTGATTAAATAAAGGTTAATAATAAAAGCAGGAGCTGAGCATCTGCCAGATTTAGCGGTGTACTCCAGGCACATCCCTTTGTGTACTGCAGACAGACTGCCCTTTTTTAGGACACTCCCATTGCTTCAGTAACAAAGGAGTGTCCTCAGGAGGAACAAGTACAATCAGTCAGCATGTTCTGATCATCCTCAGGAGGAACAAGCACAATCAGACGGCAGACTCTGATTGTCCTGAGGAGGAACAAGTACAGTCAGCCAGGAGGTTATGATTGTCCTCAGGAGGCACAAGTACAATCAGTCAGCAGGTTCTGATTGTCCTCAAGAGGAACAAGTACAATCAGTCAGCATGTTCTGATTGTCCTCAGGAGGCACAAGTACAATCAGACGGCTGACTCTGATTGTCCTGAGGAGGAACAAGTACAATCAGTCAGCAGGTTCTGATTGTCCTGAGGAGGCACCAGTACAATCAGTCAGCCGGTTCTGATTGTCCTGAGGAGGAACAAGTACAATCAGTCAGCAGGTTCTGATTGTCCTCAGGAGGAGCAAGTACAATCAGTCAGCCGGTTCTGATTTGAGTGGAGAGGGCCTAACACTGTACCCCGCGTCAAACCGTGAATATCTGCCTGCACACCCCCACCACCCCCGAGGCCATTACCATGGCGAGAGCTAATCCCTAAAAATAGTTCAATTAGCCGCCGCGACAGTGTAAATCAAGAGCCTGCGGACAAAGAGGACCCTGGGGAGCAGGGCGCTGGTGCCAGTTTAGGCTGAGATTTAAGCCCCTCCACGTGGGTGCTCAAGTGGGCAGCTTTATCCCTCTACCAACCAGGGCTTTACTACCTGTGAAGTCCAAACAGAATGCGCTAAAGGTCACATTGTTTAAGTACATTCAAGTACATAATTTTCATGATATTTTCCATTCTTTCCACTGTGTTCTGAACTGTATATACCGTAGTCCTTTTTTAATCTTAAATATTCTCCGTTTCTATTTGTTATTATTATAAAACCCCAGGTCTGACTCTATGTTGGCCAGTAGGTCAGAGTAAGGTTGGCATTTTCTTTAGTTATTTTTTTTTTTTTAGAGATGACGACAGGCAACCTGGTTTTATAGTCCTTCCTGCTGAGCCAACCCTGCCCAGCCCTGAGTCAGCGCAATCAGAGCGGCCGAATATGCTTATCACCCTGCAGGTGGAATGAGAGCCCTCATATCCCGCCATTAAACAGCAATGAGCCCTCTGCCCAAAACTCCACCACCAATGAGCCCACTCTCCCAAACTCTACCACCCATGAGCCCTCTCTCCCAAACTCAACCACCCATGAGCCCTCTCTCCCAAACTCAACCACCAATGAGCTCTCTCCCCCAAAACTACCGCCAAATAAGCCTCGCCTCCAAACTCTACCACCACTGAGCTCTCTCCCCCAAAGTCTGCCACCAATGAGCTCTCTTCCCCAAACTCTACCACCAATGAGCTCTCTCCTTCAAAGTCTACCACCAATGAGCTCTCTCCCCTAAACTCAACCACCAATGAGCTCTCTCCCCTAAACTCAACCACCAATGAGCTCTCTCCCCCAAAGTCTACCACCAATGAGCTCTCTCCTGCAAACTCTACAACCAATGAGCTCTCTCCCCCAAACTCTACAACCAATGAGCTCTCCCCCAAACTCTACCACCAATGAGCTCTCTCAGCCAAACTCAACCACCAATGAGCTCTCCCCCAAAACTACCGCCAAATAAGCCTCACCTCCAAACTCTACCACCAATGAGCTCTCTCCCCCAAACTCTACCACCAATGAACTCTCTCAGCCAAACTCAACCACCAATGAGCTCTGTCCCCCAAACTCTACCACCAATGAGCTCTCTCCCCCAAAGTCTACCACCAATGAGTTCTCTCCTGCAAACTCTACAACCAATGAGCTCTCTCAGCCAAACTCAACCATCAATGAGCTCTCTCCCCCAAACTCTACCACCAATGAGCTCTCTCAGCCAAACTCAACCATCAATGAGCTCTCTCCCCCAAACTCTACAACCAATGAGCTCTCTCCCCCAAAGTCTACCACCAATGAGCTCTCTCAGCCAAACTCAACCATCAATGAGCTCTCTCCCCCAAACTCTACAACCAATGAGCTCTCTCCCCCAAAGTCTACCACCAATGAGCTCTCTCAGCCAAACTCAACCACCAATGAGCTCTCTCACCCAAACTCTACAACCAATGAGCTCTCCCCCAAACTCTACAACCAATGAGCCCTCACCTTCAAACTTCAAACGTTCATCATTACCTCCATATTCAACTCTACTCTCAGGTTTACTGAAAATGATCCTCCAGAACCCAACTCCAACTTACTTTTAACACACCGCCCCCACACTCAAATACTCATCTTTACAACGTTGATCTTTGCTCTCTTCCCAATTTAACTCTACTCTAAACTTAGTGAACACATCATCTCTCACTCTCCCAATTTTATCTTAAACTCAATTCTAACTTTACTTCTTTTTTTTTGTAGTATTCTTCCTAACTATTCTACTTTCTAACTTTTGACTTGTTGCAGTTATTAGTATTCATGCATTCATACCCCTTACCCCCATGGTGCTATTGCTGCAGTGTCTCACTGACAGTACTGAGAAGTGTGCATTTATATGTGAGAGAAAGTAGCTACACCTTTATATATCTTCAAATCTGAAACATTAGGAACACTTTCCTTTCTGTTAAAATGAGCCTAATACTACAAGTAAAGTGTTTTATGTTTGATTTCCTCACAAATGTTGTGGCGCATATACAAATACTGTGCACTAAACAAGCACACAATTTCTCAAAGTTGTTGATCGATGATTTTAACAAATAATCACTTTCATTTTTCTTCCCTCTCTGGACTGGCAGAATGTGCCGGTGGTTTGGGGGAAAGGGGCGTGGGAGGTAAGATGAGACAGGTTTATGTGTCTTTATTCTGATAAATGAGGGCCCGGCGTTCCCGGAGTGTGCTCAGGTCCTGGGACTGTATCATGTAATGACTTGGGGTAAATATATTCTGCAAAGCCAATGAAACTCAAGTGAGCTGAATAACTGAAGGAAATCCAATCGGTGGTGGAGAGGGTGTGTAGGTGGGGGTCTTTAGGATGGGGGGGGGGGTTGGATGGGTTTTGGAGGGAAAGGGGGGGGTTTAAGGGGGGAAAGCTTGTGGCTTTTAATGTTCAGACCAGTCATGGTCGAACGCAAACGCTACATAATTACAGTTAATTAAGTCATTTGTCTCCTCTGATGCTTTTCTTATTCAAGAAAAGAACACATTTCTCAGATATGTTCTCGAAGCCTCTGTGAAAGAGTCGGTTTGAGCGTAGCAAGCCAAGGTGTAAGAATGTGTGTGAGACTTTTAAAAAAAATAAAAAATTGGCAAATGCTGGACTTGTAAATTTCTGTTTCTGAAGAAAGAAAATACTTCTGTTCATCTATAGGCCAGGCCTTAGAGGAAGAGGACAGACAGTAGCAGAAAGCTTGAAGAGTTTGACCGGGTTTCCAGTGCTGTGAACATGCGGAAAATGTACACAGTGTTAATGAAGTGCACATTTCTGCACAGTGACAAGGGCAGAGCCTTTAATCGGCCATTTTCCTGAAGCTTCGTCCATCATTCTCTAAGACAGGTTTTCTTCTGAAATGCAAGACTCAGCAATCTCACGGCTACAGAAAACTGCAGAGCAAACTTTACCACAGGTAAACCCACAGCACTGGATGCATGTTCCATTAACCTGCCTCAGGTGTTTAATACAAAAGGCACACATAACTCATTTCACTTTTTTTTTTAGGTTTAAAAGATTTTGGAGATACAATTTAATTCCCCTGTTATATATCACCGTCATCTTAACCTGCTAGAAACAGGATCTCATCACCCTGTGCATCTCCCTCCTGTCAGCCTCTGTCCTCTCCTCCCCATCACCTGTACGCTGTGTTTTCATTTGTTTCCTTCTGTCTCTCTTCTCCACACAGCCTCGTCCTCCTGGCCAGGTGTGATCCCATCCCCCGACTCCAAACCCAAGAAAGCATTAACCCTTTGAAGAGTATGTTATTGCTTTATATTACCAGATGTGCATTTGAATGTTCAGTTACCAAAATGTGATCTTACACCTTAAAGGGTTAAAGTGTGCCAAAAGCAATGCATAGCCTTGCTTTCTAAAAAAAAAAAAAAACCCTTTCATATATATATTTTATATGGAAATGTATTCTTCTGCATCTTATCTAGCCTAGAGTCACCTGTCTTTCTTGCTCATTAGATGCACTACCTGTAAAGGAGTTGTTTCATATTTAGTGTGGCTTGTGCTTCATTCTTTGGGGTTTGTGATTTGTGAAAGGTGAGACAGATTTTCTATAGTTGCCACTGGTTATTCCCCCCCCCCTCTCTCTTTATCTCTCTCTCTCTCCATCCCCCCTCTCTCTCTCTCTCTCTCTTTGTCTCTCTCTCTCCCTCCCCCCTCTCTCTGTCTCTCTCTCTCCCCCCCCTCTCTCTATCCCTCTCTCTCTCTTTGTCTCTCTCTCCCCCTTGTCTCACGCTCTCTCATGTCTGAGTGGGCGGGAAAAATCGTTCTTCCAAACCCCCCCCCCACACACACACACACACACACACACACACCGCCCCTCATAAGCACTGCTCTGAGACTGGATCCTCTCCAAATTTAACCTACCCACGTCTGGGCTGTGTGTTTTTTTTTAATAAATGTCATTGAGACAGGGAGTGGCATCCTCTCGCTAAATATGGGGAAATGAGCCGGTCTACCAACCATGCAGGGGCCTGAGGGGCGGTGCCAGGCAGCTCTGTGATTGGGCAGGAAGGGCCTGTGCCCAAGGGGTCTTGCCCAATCCTGAGTATTTTCTGGGGAAGTGCGCTGGGGTTTCGGGGGTACTTATTAAGGGAACAGGCGAGAGGGCCAGGCTGGCTTAGTTGAACTTCCATCTGCAGGCTATACTTTGGAGTCTCTGCTGTCTGTCTCTCTGTGGTTTGACCCCCTCTGAACACCAGCATCATGGTAAGAGCCTGCTCTGATGGGTCCTCCTGGCTCTCATTCACTCCGCGCGCGCTTTGGACGTTACCTGGTGCAGGGAGGCCGTGTGTCTGCCACAGCCCGGTCTTTTCACGAATCTCCACACCTCCGACACCTGCACACATACGCCCGCACACACAAACACACACACGCGTTTGAACGTACACCTTTGGAATGCACACATACAATTGTACCCAGCACTCAGCATCCCAGGTCCTCGTGTTGCTGATGTTGGCTGATCAGCCTCCTGCCTTTAATCTAGCCTGCTGAGATTGAGGCTTTTTTTTGTTGGTGAGAATTTGAGGGAATCATTTTTGTGGATGGGAGGACTGCTCTGTGTTTGAGATGAATGTCTGACTGTGAGCGATTTTCTTGAAGGGTCCTGTGTTTGCGGCGTTAAAGACTGTTGTGTCCCACGGCTTGCGTGGGGGTTGTCATTTGATCAGCCTTTTCCTCTGAGATTCCATTAAGAAATGCCACTACGTTAGAGTGTGGATGTGCTTTGCATTTGAATATGACTTTCAGATAAAAAAAAAATGCTTTCAAGTCTATTTTTTTTCCAGTAACACCTGGAGACGCTTGATAACCCACACCTCCGGTTTGTTAGGGAGAAATAGATTTTGTTTCTGAAACAGTTGTTCTTCATATTCCAGTTCTCAGATTTGAGGATGAAGAGACTGTCTGTGGGATTCTAGTGAATCTTGGAATATCTCGGGCCAAAAGGGAGCTGGCTGTTGACCGGATAAGGATTATATTTGTGTTTTAGTGCCCCTCTCAGGTTTAGGGTGTGTGAAGTGATGCCCCAAGGAGTGGGGGGGGGGGCATTTTTCAGATGTTTCTGTAATGTCGGTGTGATGTTAGTACAGAGCTTCAGCGTGATTTAGTGTGAATTGTGTGTGTGTGTATGAGAGAGAGAGCTTGAGAGAGACTTAAAGAGATTTAAAGACAGGGAATGAAGGAGTGATTGAGTGAGAGAGTGGAATGGTGCCCCATGGTCGTAGTGGGGGGGGGGTCAGGGCAGGGTCCAGGGAATATGAGCACAGTTGCAGTGTTGGGGGAGCGTTGGGATGTTGAGGACAGATTTGCAGCGCTGATGGAGGGCGCTTTGGAGGAAGTGGGGGCCGGTGGGGCCAACCAATCATCCTGCACCCTTAACTATGTTTGGCCATCATCAGCTCACCCAGTGGCAAACAGGTGGGTGGATCCTGGCCAATGAGAGACAGCCCATTTTTCTCCTCAACAGTTTAGCTCATCACACATGGATACCGCTCACAGAAATAAACCCCGCCGAAGCGTGTGAAGCATTTTGCACTTGTCAGCCGGCCTGCTCTGGGCCGTTAAGTTTAGCACCAGCTGCTTTTCTCCTCGATAACTTCAGATGGTTTTCGCACCGCGGCGATGCGTTCGTCATCGGCACTGAATCGCGCTCACTCGTGCTGAAGTGTCGCTCACACGTCGGAGATGTGCGCACACCTACGGAACCCATTCAGGGCAGAAGTAGATTGAATAATCCTATAATACAGCAGATTGGTTTAGAGCTTGTAATGAGATGGAATTCTGTCTTCAGCAAGTCTGTTGAGCAGCAGTCACAGTGACACATCTGAGCTGGTCTCTTAGCTGGGCTTTGTGTGTGTGTGTGTGTGTGTTTGAGTGTGTGCATGTGTGAGTGTGTGGGTGTGTGTGTGTGCACATGTGTGCATGTGAAAGTGTGCACAAATATGTGTGTGCGTGTGAGAATGTGCATATGTCTGTGCATGTCTGAGTGTGTGTATGTGAGTGTATCTGTGTGTGAGTGTGTGTGTGAGTGTGTGTGTGTGTGTGAGGGAGAGAATGCGCATATGTCTGTGTGCACGTATGAGTGTGTGTATGTGAGTGTATCTGTGTGTGAGTGTGTGTGTGTGTGTGTGTGAGGGAGAGAATGCGCATATGTCTGCGTGTATGGGAGGATTGTGCATGCACATGTGTAGCTGTGATGAGCTGATGACAGCAGTCCTGCTCTGAGCATCTCTGAGAAGCTCTTCATCATTCCCTCAGTTGGTAATGCCAAATACCACATTTTCTATTTGTCCCAGAGACTCTTCCCAGACCATGGAGTGTCAAAACTACAAGCAGTTTACATCTGCAGTTCTCCTCCTAACAAAATGGTGTTGCCAGCCGGCTTGTTTTCACACCGCAACCGGCAACCAAGCTCCCATGGAGTGGAGTTGCACACAGCTTAATTGTGCAGCCCACAGGTACCCAATCGAAAAGCAGGGGTCACAGGAGAGCGATGAAATACAGACCCCCCTAATCGACTGAACCGTTCTGTGACATAATTGGCCGTGTGGAGCAACCAGCCACTTTCTGGATTTGATCCAAGGCTGTTGGGCTCATCCATGCACCATAGCATGGTGCCTTGCCCAAGGGTCATTTCTGAAAGACAGATTTGTGTAGAAACAGGTACCAATGCTGAAGACAGTGTGTATTCAGGGCAGATGATCCCACATTTTGGCACAGTGCAGTGATGAGTTTGGCAAGTGGCACTGGTGATAAAGTGAGGGACAGTATGGTGTACTTCTAAAGGACTTCACAAAAGCGGGTAATATATGCGTATAAATTGTGTAACCAAAGCCTAGTAGCAGCAGGAAAATGGCGTAAACAATTCTCTCACTGCTATGAAGTACCTGACATGATGTATTGCTGTAAAAATCCTGATTTTCGTTAGACTGTCTATATGTAGTTTTAATGACAGCTTGTTATCAATAAAAATATATCCCTAGATATTTCTAAAGTGAGAATCTTTTTGATTTGTGTGCACCAAGGCTAACAGCATAGAAAACCCTAGAAAAAGCACAGACTTTATGGCTACTTTTTAGTCTAACAGTGTGTTTTGAATGCTTTGAAAGCCACCATAAAGATTATCAATTGAAAGGCTAATGATGGGGCATGTGCATAAGCAACAGTGCCAGCAACATATATAGTAGATTACGTTTTATTATTTACATGTACATTCATGTAATTTATATAAATAGCAAAGAGGACAGGTCCCATGATGGAGCCCTGGGGGACTCCAGAGTCAGATTGCTTTCCGTCTTCCACACTCATAAATTGGGTTCTGTCTGTGAGGTAATCACAAATAATGATTCTAGGATTTAAACTAGGGAGGAAGGCTTTGAGGGTCACTGCCTTTATGGAGAGGGAGTACATAGAATGATTTCTATACTTTGGAAACAATTCAAGATTGGATGAATAAGTTGAAGTCATAGGCTAGAGGTTCAGCAATAAAGGGTGACAAAACTTTAAGTAGACTAGCATATAATTGGAAAGGACCAGTAGATATTTTTTCTAACAGCAATTAATACTGCATGAAGCACATCTCTGGGTGTTAGTAAAAACTTGGCAAGGGCCCCGGGTGGGTTTTTTCTTTACTAGTTAAATTTGTGGAGCTCTCTGTACACATGGATTTTGAGTTAACACTTCCATAATTTCCAGATAGTAATTACATTTTACTGTCTTGCAGTTCAGCCAGTTGTTGACCAAATATTGTTTTAAATATTACATATTATGACTATGCGATAGTCAAGAGGTTGAACTGCATGAGTTGGCATCAGCAGAATGAAAACCTGACAGTGAGTGGGTCAGTGTGAGCTTGTCAGTGATTTACTGTTGAGCAAAATGTCACTCACTCCTCCCCACAAAAAGACCACAGCCATACACAAACTAAAAACTGCTGTCTGTACCACCATCATGGCCCCACTCACTCTTTCAATTGTGCAAATTCAGACCTTCATCACACAGTGTGATTTTGCAAGTGTTTTAACTATGTACACACAAAAAACATTACCAAACACACAGCAATATACAGTACATGCGAAAGAGTCTGATTAGCTACGCATCTGTTTCCATTTCCATGCTTAAAGCGGTTAGCTGGCAACATTCCCAGTTTAAGGGCATGTGCAAATCATTCAAACCAGATGGTTCAAAAGACGATGCATTCACAGTCTTTATCCAGCAGTATCATGCCGCAAATAGGCTCCTTCTTTTAAGGGTTGTGCCTAAAGTCACTCTTTCTCACTCTGTCCCTCACTACCTGTCTCTCTCTCTTTCTTGCAGCCTACCGACGCGCAGACTGACGCACGCTCCTTCTTGAGCGAGGAGATGATTGCGGGTGCGTTTCTGACTGATTTACTGGAGAACTTATTAGCATTACATTTACATTATTGGCATTTGGCAGACGCTCTTATCCAGAGCGACGTACATTTGATTAGACTAAGCAAGAGACGGCCTGTAGCGTAGTGGTTAAGGTAAAGGACTGGGACACGCAAGGTCGGGGGTTCTAATCCCGGTGTAGCCACAATCTCCTGCTTAGTCTAATCAACTGTACGTCGCTCTGGATAAGAGCGTCTGCCAAATGCCAATAATGTAATGTAATGTAAAAAGAGACAATCCTCCCCTGGAGCAATGCAGGGTTAAGGGCCTTGCTCAACGGCTGTGCGGATCTTATTGTGGCTACACCGGGATTAGAACCATCAACCTTGCGTATCCCAGTCATTTACCTAAACCACTATGCTGCAGGCCGCCCAAAACTTATTAGAATTATGTGTATTAACTTATACACTCACCGAGCACTTCATTAGGAATATTTTTACTTTATTACTACTTATTCATGCGATTATCTAATCAGCCACTTGTGTGGCAGCAGTGCAATGTATATTCATGTAGAACACACAACATCATCTGAACATCGTAACTCTAAGTGGAGAGGCTACAGCAGTAGAAGTCAAAAAAATAACGGACACACATAAACACACATAAAATAAAAGACAATAGACTAGTCTCCTTTACATTGAGCAGATGCTGAACTCCGCAGCGACTGTAATGTTGTTATGTAGGTACATTTTGAGTTTGTGTCATCAGGTAGCCCATGATTCGTCAGCGTGCATATCTGCTGAATGTGCTGTATGCCTCGTTCTCCCAGAATTCAAAGCTGCCTTCGACATGTTCGACACTGACGGTGGCGGTGACATCAGCACCAAGGAGTTGGGCACCGTGATGAGGATGCTGGGCCAGAACCCAACAAGAGAGGAGCTGGATGCCATCATTGAGGAGGTGGACGAGGATGGTAAGGTCACAGGTCATGGGGCAGAGGTCACAGGTCATGGGGCAGAGAAGTCATCGTATGAGATCTTACAGTATATACGCCCAGACGGCTGTGAGATGTGTACACCTGTCCTGTTCATTATCAATGAGTGGGCTGTTTGTCTGTCTGTCTGTCTGCCCGTCTGTCTGTCCTCTGTCCTGTCCTTACAATCCCCCCACATGCCCCCCCATAAGGCAGCGGCACCATCGACTTCGAGGAGTTCTTGGTCATGATGGTGCAGCAGCTTAAAGAGGATCAGGCCGGAAAGAGCGAAGAGGAGCTGTCAGAATTCTTCAGAGTGTTCGACAAGTACGGACACATGCACACGCACACACACACACACACATACACATACACATACACATACACATGCACATGCACATACACATACACACACACACACAACACGCACACACACACAACACACATACACACACAGACACATGCACACATAGCACACACTTACGCACACGCATGGACACACACAACACACACACACACACATATGCACACACACAATACACATACACACACAGACACATGCACACACACACACAACACACACACATGCACACACACGCACACACACACACAAAGACATTGAACATTTTCATTGTTTTATTTAATTGTTTAAATTATACTTTATACTTACAATTTATACTGTTTGACTTTCGGGGTTTTTGATCAAGTTTAACGTTAGCTGGCTTGCTAATGTTACCTGCTGTCACTTGCTAGGTGAACAGGGTGAGTGTAACAGTAGCTAGTGAAGGAAGGAGTGTGGCACTGAATTGACTCACACACAGACCCATAAACAAGCAAAAACACACGTACACACACACATGCTTGTGCACACACTCTGATAGATGCTATAATAAATGGTGTTTACTTATTAGAAAGAGACGGAGAGAGACAGAGTATCCCCAGTTGCTGTTGTGTGAAGCTGCGGGTGTCTGTGTGCAGGAATGGCGATGGCTTCATTGACCGTGAGGAGTTTGCAGAGATCCTGCGCTCTTCCGGAGAGCCAGTCTCAGAGGAGGAGATCGACGAGCTGATGGCAGACGGCGACAAAAACAACGATGGCAAGATTGACTTTGACGGTAAGAGACAGTTTTAACGCGTGTGCACACACACACACACACACACACACACACACACACACACACACACACATTTACACTGCCCCCTAGGGCTACACCTTTCTGTGAAAGGTGAGATTTCTGTGGCTACTGTTGCTGACACTATCATTGTGGCTGAGTAATCATGATATTTTGTAAGAAAGGAATATGTTTTCGGGGGGTTTTTTTGTAATGTATGAGGATATTTTATATGAGAGATTTTTTTAAGGAGGTCAGAACAGGTAAGGAATTTCTGTTAAACTGCATCAGTACTGTCACAGAAACAGCAGGGGGCAAGTATCAAGGCCATGTTAATGCCAGAGATGTATACCCATATGTGTGTGTGTGTGTGTGTGTGTGCCGTATGTGTGCCTGTGTGTGCCGTGTGTGTACCTGTGTGTGTGTGTCCGCGTGTGTGTGTGTACCGTGTGTGTGTCTACCGTATGTGTGTGTACATTTATGTATTTCTGTATTTGTATATCATATGTGCCTGTGTGTCAGGCGAGTGGGAGTGAATGAAAGCACTTGATCACTTATTCCGTGCACTCTTCCCTCTTTCAGAATGGCTGAAAATGATGGAGAACATTCAGTAGAACAGAGAACATTCCTCTCCGTTGCCCTCTGCTGGTGAAGACAGGAACAGCACTCGTAGACCGCAGCATTGGGACAGAAGGGCAGAGGCACTGGGAAAGCCCAGGGAACAGACTGGCCTCCTGCTACCACTGCTTTTGGGAAGGAGTATAAATATCTCTCCCCAGCCTTCTGCAAGGAACCCCTACCCCCAGCTGTCTTCCTCTACACCTGTTGCTGCTCAAGAAACTTGCTAATTTCACCCCTCCACACAGACACACACACACACGCACACACACACAGACACACAGACACACAAACTCGCAACCTCTCCAATATGCCATGTACAGAATGCCTTCCGAAATAAACCAGTTTCTAGCTTTGCCTCAGACCATTCTGTTTGGTATGTTTTTGTTTGTCTGGGGTGGTTACTGGTGTCCAGATCCATGGTTGTTTTGTGTGTCGTCGTGTTTATTTTGTTTTTAACACTTATGTTTTATCTTTTTCTTTTGTCCTCCACAAAGTCAGCTCCTACCCAGGACACCATAGAGCAGGCGTGTCAAACTCCAGTCCTGGAGGGCCGCAGTGTCTGCAGGTATTTGTGGTTTCCTTTCAATCAACAGCCAATTAAGGCCTTGAGGACAAGGTGTGTGGACTCTTTAGCCAACGAAAGACTTAGAAATGCATCTCTCGTGCTGAAACACACCAAAAACCTGGACCTCCGGGACTGGAGTTTGACACCCCTGAATCAAATTCTCTTGCCGAATGCCTCCTTCCCTTATATTTTCTCTTTTCAGGCTGTTCTCTCTTCCCCCATGTTCCCATCTGCCGCTGTCATGGGATGTGACTTATGCCATTCCGTTTGCTGAATCGGCATGTTGACTCTTAAGGGCAGTCCTCCAGGTTGGGAGTGGGTGCGGGGGAAGGGGGGGGGGGGGGGGTCATTACCTGGGGTGGCCCCCCAGTTCCCAGTCTATTATTGGGCTGGGAGCAGGTGGGTTCAGCCTGGGCGCTGAGCAGGTACGTATCCATGGCGACTGAAGGCGGTGTAGGAAGGTTTCAGATGTGCAGCTGCCTTATGCCAGCTTCAGGCATATTCTTTTCCAAAAAAGCTCCCCGTGACCCTCCAGAGTACAGATCCCCTAATACACCCCTGTACACCTCTTGACCCCCCCCCCCCCCCCCCCCCCAGTACAGGAAGACCACAGCCATACAAGGAGAATCCAAGACTGCTGCTCCGGTCTGTACCACCGTCACAGCCCCAGTCCTCAGGCAGCTCAACACACGCGCTATTCCTGGCACTGCGCTTCTGCAACTCCGGCACTTTCTGCCAGTTTAGAGTTACAGCCCCCCCCCCGTAGTGACACACTACAGCGCCACCCTGCTCTAGAGCAGTATTACAGGCCTACGGCATCGCGGTGTCACTTGCATTACATTCTCAGTGCTAAACTCTGAACGCACAAGTCTGAACGCACCTGTGTATAAGACCTTTCTCAAGACCCTGTGGTCAGACATGCGCCTTACCTGCCCCTATGCCCACCATCATCGCCACCCCCCACAAAAAAAAAAGCCCTTCTTCTCCTTATCAATCTCATCAAGTTTTCAAATGTGTTTCCAAAAACAATGCCGCGCTGGACATCCAATGATCCTTACCAACAGATCAGCCAAGACCTGAAATCAAGAGCACAAGAGGTGCATAATTCAAAATAAAAACTACACATGTACTGCAAATAATTACCCTTGCACAAATGAAGAACCATTTTTGGATTCTCTGGAAACAAGCAAGATTCAGAAAGTCAACAAAACCTCTCTGTCTATGGCCTCCCAAACCGTCAAATGGCTTTATTGGCACCAACGAGGGCTTTTATAAATGGTACAGTGCAGTGTGGCTATCGCCTTTCTGACTCCTCGTTTCTCGCTCTCCATATTCAATCATGGAACATCGAACATCAAAAGGATGCTTGTAGATTGCTTGTAGACCACCGTTCGTTCCGGAATTCCGAACCCTAAAAGTTGAAGATTCTAATCCTGGAGGCCGGTGAATGGCAGTGGGCGTGTCTTTGGTTGCCAGTTTTAAGCGAGTCTGAACACACGTGTTGACGTCTTAGTGTTTTTGTTCAGGTGCACGCAGACTGACCGTTCCTCTGGCCCCTTTCCTTGGAATTTTTTGGGGAAAAAAAACGAATCCGCAGCCATGGTAAGATCTACTGTCCCGTGTTGAGGCTTAATTATGTAGAGAAATCGGGGTGTTGGTGAAATTTGGTATCACGACACATCAAACCTGCCCTCAGCGTTTGAATTATGAACTATTAACCAAATAACCCAGAACTCTAATTTTGGCTCTACCTTCTCTTACAATAAAATTAATGTAGGGCAATTTATAAACATAGTAGTTTGAGAAACTACACTGAAAAGCGTAGGCCTAAGTAATATTAAAACCTACACAGTAGGCCTTGAGAAACGTGAAAGGAAATTGCATCATTAGGTTCCTCTTAAAATGTAAAATGAGGAATAAGTTAATTCTATCTGTATTGTATATTAAATTAATATTTCGATACCTAGTGCTGAAGATTTCGTTTTTATAGGTTTTCACGAACGGTCGTATTTGGTCATAGGCTGTAGCCAATACTGTTGTCTATCCTACTAGGCTATTATAAATATTTTTGTATTACGTTGCATGTAAAACTTCTGAGACTGTACGGTTAATTCCTAGGGCATCCACGGAAGGAAAGGGGGATTATATGAGAATGTCCAGTTGGTGCAGAGAAGTAAATAGCGCAGGGGTGGGTTTTCTTTGCCTCGAGCTTTAGATGGTCCGGCAGCTAGCACTCGGGCCGCGAAGATTAGGCTACATGCTTGTCAGGCAGATTCCTCGGAATTGGGTTTCCTCGCAGTCTTAGTGCAGAGTTTCTCAAACTCGGTCCTGGGGGGCCCTGTGCATGCTGGTTTTCGTTCCAACCACAGTTGTAATCGCAACTAATTGAATATTATTAATATTTCCTAACTAGGCGCTTTTTCATGTTTTCAGGAATTATTTATATTACGCCACATTATATGTAGATTATATGCCATGAAGAAAACAAGTAACATTCACTATTGTAATTATTGTGATATTGCTTACAATTACATAAAATGTGATTAACCCTAATTAACCCTAAGGTGTAAGATCACATCTGATTATAATATTCTTAGAGAACATTCTAATGCCGATGTGTTATGAAAGCAACGGCGTTGTAGAACACTGACTGATCATTTTGGAAGGGATAAGTAAATACATTTTAAAAAACATGTTTCTTAAGAGTTAGTTGTGACTGAAGTGAATCATAGGCTCCTAATTGGTGAATATCTGACTAATAAGATAATAAGATAAAATAATAAATTAGGAAATAACCAAAACACGCGTTCAACCATTTCTTCACTTATCAATCGGCTGTACCAAAACCTAGCATACACACGGGCGCCCACCACAGAACCTCTGACCTAGAGACTTGGCACAAGGAAGCAGAGCTAATGTGTCAAGCCCACGTTTGGTGCGACAATATTCCACAGAGGGTGTCGTGTAATCCAGCTGTCACCGTGTCTCGGCTATTAATAGATGCCGCAATGGAGCTTGCATTATAGCACGTAGATGAAGAGCTGATGGTCGGTATTCCCTGCTATAACTAACAGAACATCCCTAACACAAAAACGTATATTTCCGTATACATGCAAATACAACATATTTGGTTCTTTTGATTTGTCCGTATATTTGTGAGGATATAAGGTTCTGATGAAGAAAAATCACTGTCTATACCAATGATTTCACTGCATCACAACACTATTTTTTGGAATAGGAAACACATACTTATGTATTGTAATTTGTCAAGTAAGATACATTATAAATAGAGCTCCATCACGTTTGGAACAAATACGTTTTTTTTTTCTTGATTTGGGTCTGTGATTCACATGTGGTTTAAGGGCAGATTAAGGGCAGATTCTCAACTGTTTATATATTTTGGTTTCATCATGTAGAAATGACAGTACTTTTTATACATAGTTTGCCCATTTCAGGGCACCATAATGTTTGGGACAAATGGCTTCATAGGTGAGGAAAAACATAGACATAGTCAGAGAAATTGGTCAACCCCTAAGCTTACCAAGATCAACTGTTTGGAACATCATTAAGAAGGAAGCGAGCACTGGTGAGCTCAGAAATCACAAAGGGCCTGGTATACCAAGGAAGACCTCTCCATACCATAATGAAGAAAAGCCATGAAACACCTGTCAAACAGATCAGAAACACTCTTCAGGAGGCAGGTGTGGAATGCGTCGGTGGCTACAGAATACACAAAACTCATTGGATGGGGCTTCATCCTACAGTAAGACCATGATCCCAAACATACTGCTAAAGCAGGAGAGTTTTTCAAAGCCAAAAATGGGAAATTCTTGACGGTTCATGTCATTTTACCCATCTGAATCCAATTGAACATGCATTTCATATTCTGAAGAGAAGACCTAGACAACTAGCCCGGAACTGAAGGCAGGAACTGAAGATGGCTGCAGTACAGGCCTGGCAGAGCATCACCAGAGAAGATAATCAGCACCTAGTGGTGTCTATGGGTCACAGACTTTAAGCAATCATTGCATGCAAATGGTAAGCGACACATAACATTAATATGTCCCAAACATGGAATATTTCAACTTTCTTTCTCATCTCTTCTGCAATATCCTTTAGCCAAGCATTGTGTGCCTGTAGAAACTTTGACTGCTTAAGTCATACATATGAGTGAGGTTTTGGTTCACCAGGGCTGGCTGCTATCAAGTCTGTCTGTGTTCAATCAGCTGAATCTAATTATCTATTAAATTGGGTTGTGTACTGTGACTATGGGGGCAATTACTTCACATGGGTGATATGGGTGTTTCCTCACGTTTTTCAATGAAATAATTGAAATAATAAAAAAGAAAAAAATGTTTTAAGTTTACTCGGTTCCCCTTTGTATAATATTACATTTTGTCTAAAGACTGGAAACCATTCAGTGTTACAAACATGCAGTATTAGAAGAAATCAGGAAGGAGGCAAATACCTTTTTGTGGCACTGAACACAGAGGCCTATATAGGGGGGACTGCTCGACTGGTTAAGACCGTATTCTATTTCTAGTGTGTAGATGGGCTCAATCGAATCCTGAGTTTACTAGTGCAGAGTGTGGCCACACACCAGGTCAGGGAGGAATCAGTGGCTCGTCAGTCTCTAGAGACCCCCCTGCTGGCCGGTCGGGGTGGTCTGGCATGCTTGGTCTTTCCATGCACTCCAGCAATCACCGCTGATATAGACACTTGAGCAATCCAATCAAATATATATTGCAAAATATACCAATTGTTGATCTCAGTGGAATATATAGCAGGCTCCATACATTTCTTTCTTGATTTGGCTTTCTATTCCATAATGTTAGATTTGTAATTAAAGTTACAAGAGGTAAGATTTTTCTGTCAAAATATTGTTACAAGACCATTGTAAATCCCTTGCTAAAATTGAAAAGGGCTCACTGACATGTTGACTCACCCTCTGCCTGTGTTTATAGTCCTTAAATTCGGGTTTCAAAATATGCAATTGAAGGGCCGGCACGTCCAAATGCATTTGGACACCGTCCTCATTATATTCAAGGGATACGGGATAATGCAAACACAAAATGTGTACTTCTGTACTGCTATGACATGATGAAATAAGCCAGATGTGGCAGGAACTATGGTGTGTATTAGTGGGACTCATCAGACAGTGATGATGGTGATGACGACGATGATGATGATGATGAAGGTGTTGTCTTGTAGAGTGAAGCACAACAGGAGGCCCGCTCCTACTTGAGCGAGGAGATGATCGCTGGTGAGTTGGCGCCTATTCCGTCCGCTGTCTGAGAGGAAGATTATATCCTGCACGCCGTGTATCTCTCCCAGTATTTCATTAGTCTTGTTCTTGTGAGCATGAGACATTGCTGACCATAATTTGGTCTTCATTGGGCATCGCCATGTAAAATAAAATCAATCATTTATTTCTGGGAGGTCTCAGTCTGAGACAATTAATTATCAATAACAAGAATTTATTTGTATCAGTTTGCCTGAAAAATATTACCGTGCATATGCTTTTTTTTGAGACTCTCCAGTTCAAAATAAAGACATGTGTCCCCGGTATCTTTCACCATTGATATTGGCCTATATTTGAAGCAGAATTATTCAATTTAATTATAGTCATGCCTATATATATATATATATATATATATATATATACTGGAATGTTTTAAACACAATGGAAAATCTTGCTGGAACTGTTTCCACCATTGCAATGCAATTAGCTCTTCTTTCTTCATGCGATATGTTTAATGTACATAAACAGCTAATGAAAACTCAGTGAAATCATTTGCATTTATAAAGAGCAGGGTGCCTGATTGTACAAAATTCCATTAATACTGATGCAGCCGTGATATGGCAAGTTCTGCTCTGAACAACTCAACTGTTTGACAAACCCGTGCTGTCTGTCCATGTATATTCCTGACCGTGTTTACCACATTCTCCCAGAATTCAAAGCTGCCTTCGACATGTTCGACACTGACGGTGGCGGTGACATCAGCACCAAGGAGTTGGGCACCGTGATGAGGATGCTGGGCCAGAACCCAACAAGAGAGGAGCTGGATGAAATCATCGAGGAGGTTGATGAGGATGGTGAGCAATATTCGGTTAATTCTTAGGCCCTATTTAAAACCTGTTAGCTACATGATGCTATTTTCTCATATTGAGTTGGTGTGAAAGCGTCTGTTCTAAGTACTGAGGGCACTCATTAATTCTGTAGAAAGAAGAAGCTCTGTAATGAACTGTAATGTACTGTAACTGTAATGAACACATTGAATGGCATTCGGCAGACGTACAGTAGACTAGACTAAGCGGGAGACAATCCTCCCCTGGAGGGTTAAGGGCCTTGCTCAAGGGCCCAACGGCTGTGCGGATCTTATTGTGGCTTCACCGGGGGATCGAACCACCAAACCTTGCGGGGTCCCAGTCATGTACCTTAACCGCTACGCTACAGGCCTCCCATTAAAGTGCGTTCCATCCAGTCACGGTGTGTGAATCGTTCCCCGTCTCAGGCAGCGGCACCATCGACTTTGAGGAGTTCTTGGTCATGATGGTCAGACAGCTGAAGGAGGACCAGGCTGGAAAGAGTGAAGAGGAGCTGGCTGAGTGCTTCCGCGTGTTTGACAAGTGAGTCGTAGCGACGTCCCTGGGGTTCGGCTGCCTGTTGGCCCGCCAAGTTTGCTCAAATGTAAAAAGGTAAATGGCAGGCGTTTGTATAGCGCCTTTATCCAAAGCGCTGTACAAGTCATGCTTCTCATTCACCCATTCATACACACACTCACACACCAACGGTGATTGGCTGCCATGCAAGGCACCGACCAGCTTAGCAAAGCAGGGCAATAAAACAGCAGGCTCCCCCGCCTAGAACTGTCACGGTTTACAACCCTGACCTAGTCAGAGACAATAAAAGGTATATTCTAACAATCCTTCATACCATTTCTCAATGTCAGAAAATAATGCTCCAATATGAAAACTCAAATACATAATTCAGAAGTTGCATGTATAAACACATTGTTTTTTCTCTTAGCTCAATTAGCATGTCCGGCCAACATATTTTCAGTTTGGTAGAAACATATGTTTGTTTTACAAATTATTCGATGCACACATATTTATGGAACCAAATATCCCACCTGGTTATGAAGCTACGACTGTTTTCTGACTAACACTGAAGTTTATTTCGTAATCAGTTCAGCCATTTTCAATAAAAATCTATTTTTCCCAGGACTAAGAGCAAATGTTGTTTTTAACTACTTGTTGCTGTTGTGTAAATGCATTGCTTGGCCATTTCAGTACCAAACTAATTTAAAACATGCCGATCTTCTCACACGAGGTTTCCCGCTTTCCAACAAGGTATAATGTGTCATATTCAGGTGACGGGCATTTTTTATAGACTCTGTATGAAAATTTAAAAAATACATTCACTGAAGAAAGAGGATTTTTTAAAATCAATAATCGCTTTGCGATGAACTGCGTAGTCCTCCAGCCGAGAGCCGACTCTCACACACACACCCAGTAGAAGCGTAACGAGCCTCTGTCCGCTCCTCGGCCCAGCGATGGGGAAGCGTGTGTCCGGACCGCGCCTCACGCGTGTGCGTGTGCGTGTCTGTGTCCCGCAGGAACGCCGACGGCTACATCGACAGGGAGGAGTTCGCGCTGATCATCCGCAGCACGGGGGAGAACATCTCCGAGGAGGAGATCGACGAGCTGCTGAGGGACGGGGACAAGAACGCCGACGGCATGCTGGACTTTGACGGTGGGCGTTTTTCGGAGTCGTTTAGGCGGGAGTTTAAGGGTGCTGTTTCATGTTCGGGGGAGGGTGCCGGTTTGCGGTTTTTTTGGTATTTGTCCTTGCTTGTCTCGGGTCACGGGGTTTGCAGATTGGGGTTGTTGGACTTTGGCCGTGGGTGTTTGGAGTCACTGTCCACCATTTAAGGGGGCATTTAAGGTTGCTATTTCATGTTTGGGGGTGTTTTGGGGAACCGTTTTGTGTTTTTTTGATATAAGTCCTTGCTGTCTTGGCTCACCAGTTTGCAGATTGGGGTTGTTGGACTTCGATGGTGGGTGGGTGTTGGGCACGGCTTGTGGCATTTCAAGTTGGTAGTTTGCTTGGGGCTGTTTAGGGTAACTGGACTGCTGTGTCGAGTGCTGTGCCTAAAATTAATAGATTTTTTTTATTTCTATTTTCTAGAATTCCTTAAGATGATGGAAAATGTGCAGTAAAGCAGGGACTCCAGGACATTCCTCCTCCCCCATGACCTCCAGCCCCTTCTGGCCCCTTATCCTCCTCCGTTCCACCACCCCCGTCTTTACAGAACTCAGCCTCTTTGACAGACAGACTCCTGGCCCGAGGGGCAAGTGGCTTTTTTGCCCTCTTCTCTCTCACCAGTATGAAGCCACGTCCAGAACAGACCTCTGCATCGTGATCACGGTCTAAATTCTAACGCTGGGAAGGAGTGCAGTTCCGTTGTCTGCCACGGGGGGGCACAAATCACGATCCCAAAGCACAACAACCAGTGTTCCCCTCCACTCCCCCTAGCGGTGCCATGCAGTTCAGCAGTTAGACTTTCACGCATTCTAGTTCACACCAAGTCGCCATGGAGACTGCACATGAACAAAGGTGTAATAAATCAATGGAAAAAAGAAAAGAAAAAAAGTCTGCCTTGTGTTTTGGTTGGTCTAGAATTTCATTGACTGTATATTGATAAAGAAAAAAATAATAAAATAACTTTTTTTCCCTTTTCTACACCTTTCTTTCTTGGCTCATAAACACCAAAACCTGTCTTTTCCAGAGGGTTAAGAATATGTATATATTACAGGACAATATTATTTACGTCACAAGGGGACCAAAATAATTTATGGGTACACACTTATGTGACACTTAAGTGACAATTAAATGAAGTTCTCCACAGATATAGTCTGGTGGGTTACTGTGCCTTTTTGGGAAACATTGATAGACAGCCTCAGTATTTATTAAATGCAAGGGCTCTAATTTAATTTCAACTCTTGTATGTATGGACAGTGATGCAATGCTTTTGTCTGTACCCCGTGCACCATATTTGAAATAAAAAAATGAATGTGAGGTTAAAGTACACACTCAGATTTAATCTATGGGTATTTACAGCCATATTGGGTAATCTGTGTAGGATTAACAGCCATACATAGTATACATACATAGTCCATAGATAATCCCTCCATGTTGGGGGATCAAAAGTAATTGGATTTATAATATGAAATAAAGTCATCAGGCAAATCCATGCATTCGATGACTGCCTGAAGTCGGCCAACCAGGGGCCAATATTCTGGTCCCTCGTGAACATTTGCCAGGCCTGCATGACAACGATCTTCCAGTTTGTATCTGGAGCTGCTTCAGCAGCGTGTTTGGGGCTGGAAGTGGAGTGGAGCGGAGTGCTGCTCAACAGAGTTTTGTGGCATTTGGATCGGAGCAGATAAGACGCTTCAGTACACTTCTGTCAGCAGTCTCATCATCACTGGAGACGAGTGAGCCAGTCCCAGTGGCAGCCATTATGCACAAGCCATAACACCCCCACCATGTTTCACAGATGGGGGGGTTTGGATCATGTGCTGTTCCTTTCTTTCTTCACACTGGCTATGTCACTGATTGATTTATTCCGATTTTTCAGCCTCGTAATAGCCTCATACAAGTAGGCCTTCTGACATGACAGTTCTTTGGCCAATGAGAGACAATAGTAACTAACTGTAAATAGCACACCTAGAATCAACTCAAGACATTTTGTGAGCAGCGGGTTTTCCTATTACTTTTGGTGCCTTAAAATGGGGGAACTATGTAATTTCTACATTATTCACCTGGATGTAAATATTGTCAAAATAAAGTTGACAGCCTGCACATTTTGTTTTGTTTTGTTTTTTGTTTTTTTTTTCAAATTGAATGTGCTGGAGTTCAGAGCCAAAGCAAGAGAAAGAAAGGGAATAGAAAGTGTGCGAGTGTGTGTGTGTACACAACATTGTCCTCCAAGGGTGTGTGGGCGGGGGCATGTGCTGTGTGTTTAGTAAATACAAAGGGCGTTATAAAGAGGTCTTGAGGCTTGGCTGATCACTTCTACATGAGCTATGAATGTGTCAGTGGGTGTGTCAGGGTATCGGCGTGAATCTGTTACTGTATCAGCGCGAGTGTGTCCATGTATGTGTATGAACGTGTCAGTGTATAAGTGTGAGTGTGTCAGTGTATAAGTGTCAGTGTGTCAGTGTATCAGTGTGAGTGTGTCAGTGTATCAGCGTGAGTGTGTCAGTGTATAAGTGTGAGTGTGTCAGTGTATAAGTGTCAGTGTATCAGTGTGAGTACGCTAGAAACAGATGAAGAAGATTGACACCAGCATGAAGAGGAAAGCCACTGCAAGGCAGCACAAGGCGGAGGTGATGATCGCAGGTGAGCAGCTCAGGTAAGGAAGAGGAAAAGAGCCATGATACCTGCTCCATGATACCTGCTCCATGGTACCTGCCCGTGAATCTTTCTTGTGTGGAGCAGCAGGATTGCAGAGCTGCTCTCCTTCATATAAATAATAATGTATTCCACCAGTAGCACTAGAAGAATGGTGTGAGGACTGATAAAGGTTTCACAGACACAGATTAGGATTAGTCTAATTAAGTATTAGTATTTGGCTAAGGTTTGAATTGATAATCTCCATTCAAAATTGAATTTAGTCTAGGACTAGACTTCATTTGTGTCTGGGAAACTGGTCCATAATGCTTTTTTTACTGAGTGTCTTCCTTGAAACATACAGACAAACTGCTTTAGTTTGAATGCCTGTGAAATGTGCTCCCTGACAACAGCAGTGTGGCTTATAGGGTTTGCAGCACCCCGCCCTGGGATTATATTCTGTCCTAGTAAAGCGCTGTCACGCTTGTTTCAGTTGTGCTTATTTGGATTAAAAGATTAAATTATGTGTGTAGGCATTTTTTTTTAAAATCACCGTCAGTGTAGTCGTTTCTTAGATATGGGGCTAAACGACTCAAAACAAACATGAATCTCCAGTCTGTGTTTCCCAGAAGGTAACGGGCGTTCAAACCCCACCCTAGAACGCAGAGACTGGTTTGTGGATGGCCACCCATCCAGGCGATTACAAAACACTCACACGAAAATACGGTAATGTTAGCATACAAACATCCCGGAACCTGACTTGGCTACCCTGAGCAATATGATGGGCAGCTGTGACTTCGCCGAGTTCGGGGACGAGTTTTTCGATTTTGACTTCTACACTGACGGTGATTTTAAAAATGCATACACACATAATTTAATCTTTAATCCAAATAAGATCAACTGAAACAAGCGTGACAGCGCTCCTTTGAATTCAGGTTTACGTCTTTGCTCAGAGACATTACAGCTGTATGCCATCAAAAACGTACAAGCCAAGCACATTCTGGTGCAGCAGATTTTCCCATCAGGCCACACTGCAATGGCGAAATGCTTGTAACAGACACACATCTCCCTCTGAAGGCTGCGACTGCACGACAGCAAGCTGATCAAGGACCGGCGGTATCACCTGCGCACCTACCCCAACTGCTTTGTGGCGCAGGAGCTGACGGACTGGCTGATCGGCCACAAGGAGGCGCCAGACCGAGCCACCGCGGTTCGTCTGATGCAGCATCTGATGGAACATGATATCCTACACCAAGGTACAGAGCGTACCTACACTCAGTGAGCACTTTAGTAGGTAGGCCTGTACACCAGCTTTTTAATTAAGTGCATAAAAGCGTGCAGACGTGGTCAAGGTGTTCAGCTGTTTTTCAGACCAAATGTCAGAACGGGGAAGAAATGTGATTTAAGTAACTCTGGTCATGGAATGAGTGTTGGTGCCACACAGTTTTGGTTTGAGTATCTCAGAAACTGCTGATCTCCTGGGATTTTCACGCACAACGGTCTCTAGAGTTTGCAAAAAACATCCAGTGAGCAGCAGTTCTGCGGGCAGATACGCATTGTTAATGAGAAATGTCTGACTGGTCCAAGCAGACAGGAATGTGACAGACATCTCTGAACACACAACGCATCATAACTCTAAATGGATAGGCTACAGCTGTAGAAGACTTCATATGTCTAAAAAATAAGTCTAATAAATACCTACTAAAGTGCTCACTGAGTGTATAGGGCCATATGGGCTCTGTGTGTGTGTGTGTGTGTGTGTGTGTGTGTGTGCGCGCACATGCATGCATATATGAGTGTGTGTGTGTGTGTGTGTCTGTGTATCTGGGCGCGCACATGCATGCATGCATGCGTGTGTGTGTGTGTGTGTGTCTGTGTGTCGGGGCGCGCACATGCATGCGTGTGTGTGTGTATGTCTGGGCACGCACATGCATGTGTGTGTTTGTGTGTGTGTGTGTGTGTGTGTGTGTGTGTCTGGGCGCGCACATGCATGCGTGTGTGTGTGTGTGTGTGTGCGTGCACATGCATGCATGTGTGAGTGTGTGTGTGTGTCTGTGTGTCTGGGCGCGCACATGCATGCGGCGTGTGTGTGTGTGTGTGCACGCACACGCATGCATGTGTGGGTGTGTGTGTAACTGTGTACCATGTCTCTCCTTCAGTGTGCGACAAGTGCTCCGTGTTCAGAGACGCCAAACTGCTGTACCGCTTCCGCAAGGACGACGGAACGTTCCCCTTCAATTCGGAGGTGAAGGTCTTCATCCGCGGCCAGAGGCTCTACGAACAGTAAGACTCACTACGCGCCCTCGACACGGAACCAATGCGCTCCGGCTTATTGTGTGTTCGAAGTGAGGTGATATCCACAAGGACATTTGTGCCTGCATACCAGAGCTTATTCAAAAGGAAAATGGAGACCTATCTCCGATCTATCTCAACTCAGCATGCCTGGGTATTGAGCTGAACTGGGATAGAGGTGCAGGAGATGTGGAATTGCAAAGGGGGGTGTTCTCATGGTCTATCAGAAAGGAAGCAGACATGCATACAGGTAACAATGACCATTTGGTTACTTGCCTCTTTATCGGTACACTTTGTTCTGTGAAAGGTGCATAAATCTAATGCTTGAACAATGACGTATAGTAATTCTCCTGCCTTGTTGATATCCAAAACCTTTCATACTGTAAATAAGACTATTTGCTTTGTTAATACATTGTTATTGATCTAAACTTCGGAACTATAAGTTTAACTTTACAAGGGGCCAAATTCCTCCAGAATGTTGTTATGTTTTTTTTAAAATGTTCTGCCTACTGAATATAACGTTCAAGGGTTTGGTAAATTTTGCAACATGTTTAGTGTCTGTCCAGGAAGCAGTAATGGTGGCATTCATTGATTGTTGATGGGGCAGTGCATTGCAATGCATTCAAGTGTGCCATTGGCTGCAATAGAAAGACTGTTGTTACTAAAATTTTACCCCCCTAGTCCTGTTTCCATTCAAAGATGCTCTGGTTTTATATTTGGCGCTCTTGAGTTTGCCCCTAAGCCTGTGTTTATTTGCGTTCTGACAAGAGTGAATAGATTGGTTCAGCTTCTAGCCGGACACTGCAGTGCAGCCATCATAACTGCGTTGTGTGACTGCACTCGTATTCACGTGGGCGTGGCCGGTTGTGTGTGTGGCTGGAACCTCAGGTTGATTTTAGGGCGGAGCACTATCCTGCAGGTGAGGGAGGAGCTGGGCGTGGCTTATCAGCGCTCGTTCCCTGGCTGTCAGATGATCGATTGGCTGCTGCAGAACAGCGAGGCCGAGAGCCGGAGGCAGGGCCTGGAGCTGTGCCGCGCCCTGCTGGAGCACGGAATCATCCAACACGGTGAGGGCCCGTCCCCTCTGCCCCTCTGCCCCTCTGCCCCTCTGTCCCTCTGCCCCCCTGACCCCCATCACTGCCCCCTCTGCCCCTCTGCCCCTCTGCCCCATCTGCCTCATCACTGCCCCCTCTGGCCCTCTGCCCCTCATCACTGCTCCCTCTGCCCCTCTGCCCCCCTGACCTCATCACTGCTCACTCTGCCCCTCTGCCCCCCTGACCTCATCACTGCTCACTCTGCCCCTCTGCCCCTCTGCCCCTCTGCCCCCCTGACCCCCATCACTGTCCCCTCTGCCCCTCTGCCCCTCTGCCCCCCTGACCCCCATCACTGTCCCCTCTGCCCCTCTGCCCCTCTGCCCCCCTGACCCCCATCACTGTCCCCTCTGCCCCTCTGCCCCCCTGACCCCCATCACTGTCCCGTCTGCCCCTCTGCCCCTCTGCCCCATCTGCCCCTCTGCCCCTCTGCCCCTCATCACTGCCCCCTCTGCCCCTCTGCCCCTCTGCCCCTCTGCCCCCCTGACCCTCATCACTGCCCCCCCTGACCCCCATCACTGTCCCCTCTGCCCCTCTGCCCCTCTGCCCCATCTGCCCCCCTGACCCCCATCACTGTCCCCTCTGCCCTCATCACTGCGGTCACCCACCAGCATAGCTTTCATTTTTATATGGTGGGGACACTTTTAGACAAACAGGCTAGCAGTACCCCTACGGCCCCAGCATAAGGAATGTATACGCAGGGTCCCGTCAAAATGGTTTATGCCTGAACTGCCAAATATGTTCATCATAGTAAAATAGACAGTGATACTTTACAATAACGTTATGTAAATTGGCATCAACTAATATAGTTAACTAACTAACTACTGAGAACTCAATATGTATCGCTTTATTTATGTGTTTGTACATCATTATTTCATGTTAACAACTATATTTAGTGCCAATTCATATTAATGAATATTAATGTTAATGTAGTTCGTAGTTAACAAATGCAATAACTAATGAAAAGTTAATGTCGTGCTTAATTTATGCATGTCAATTTGTACGTCAATTAATTCATGCTAACAACTACATAAGTTAAAACAATTAATGTACCTTATTGTAAAGTGTGACCAAATAGACTACTTTAGACTTAAGTGCTTGCTGTATATTGCTTTGATAGCTTCACTAATATAAAAGTATGTGCTAGCTACACTTTGTGAAAACTCAAATTCTTTAAGTCAATTTTCCATGGATGGTGGCTTGGCCACCTACAAACCCAAATGATGAGCATTTAGCTGCATATAAACAGTAACTATATAATTATAATATGTTTCATAATAACAGTAGTTACTGTTTGTATGCAGCTACCTTCAGCCCAATACTACTGTCAAACAGTTTGTCTAACTGTGTTTATTGGGATTTTAAAGTGCTTACTGACTCAGAAACTGTTTTTGCTGAATGTAAATACCATCTGGCTCCTGGCTTCACAATGACAGACGCCAATGTCATGGCTACCATAAGCCGTTCCTCTGAGAACATGTTTGAGGCAAACAGGTTCCAAGTCTAAGCTATTGTGTGGGGGTGTGTATATGTGTAGATGAGGGTGTTTTTGTATTTGTATGTACAGTATAAGATTTTTTTTTTGTATCAGTACATATAAGCATATACAAAGATTGCGTTCATAATAAAAGAGAGATGAGTGTGTATGATTCTGTTTGTGTGTGGGTGTGTGTCAGGGCATATGAGTGCATAGGTTTATATGTGTGTGCCTGTACATATGTGTATGGATGTATATGTGTGTTCCCAAAGGCATCAATCCAATCTATTCGACACAAGCTAAAATTGATCCATATTTTTATGAATCATAACAACATATTATTATTATTTTGTCCATAATCTTGCTCTCTAGCATTTTGGTTGAATGTGTACATGGTAGCAGGATTGTTTTAGCTAGATCACATATGGTACATTGATCCCTTCTTACTATATCACATTGCTTTGGATCATAGCAGAATTTGTGATAATGCCAAACACAGAACCGTTGCCTCTTGAATCAAATGTGTATCCTATCTTGGTGACGTCTGAGGTTCACACTCCCAGTATGAATGTGTACGCGTGTGTGTGTGTGTGTGTGTGTGTGTGTGTGTGTGTGTGTGTGTGTGTGTGTGTGAGTGTGTGAGTGTGTGTGTGTGTGTGTGAGTGTGTGTGTGTGTGTGTGTGTGTGTATGTGTGCGTGTGTGTGTGTGTGTGTGTGTGTATGTGTGCGTGTGTGTGTGTGTGTGTGTGTGTATGTGTGCGTACCCCGGCTGTCTCTATACGAACAGGGGTCGAGCTCTCAGGTGGGTTTTCCCTCTCCCTCTCTCTCCGTAGTGTCCCTGAAGCATCACTTCTTCGACAGCGCGCTGCTGTATCAGTTCTGCATCAACTTCCGGCGGCGGCGGCGTCTGGCCGAGCTGCTCGCGGAGAGCGAGGGGGACGCGGCGGGCGGGGAGGGGGGGGCGGAGCGGGCGGGGCCTCGCCCGCCGGAGAATTTCACCGACAGCCCCTTCATCCTGAGGAAAAACCTCCCCCAGGGAAACAGCAACTTCCTGTCTGGTACACGCACACACACACACGGAGACACGCTGATTCTCTCGCTTGCTCGCTCTCTCTCTCTCTCTCTCTCTCTCACATACACATACACACAGACCCACTGATTGTCTCACACTGCTCACACACACACAGCTCACACATGAGACACACTTTCTCACACACACCCTCTTCCTCTCTCTCTCTCTCTTGTACACACACTGATTTTCACAATTTGTGACACTTTAGTGTTTTTTTTTTTTTCCTGTTTCCATGTTTGTTTTGTGCTGGTTTGCGTGTGCAGTGCAGCCCAATAAGGAGATGAGGGTGATGTCATCAGTGCGCAGGGGGAGTTGGCCCGCACAGCAGAACACCCCTGATGCGTACCTGCCCCCTGTGCCTCTCTGCTCCACCTCGCTGGCAAAGTGCAACCCCAAATCAGGTCAGGGACCACTTATCCTGGCACGGTACTCTCTGCCTGAGGTAGCCTATGACAGGAGTTGATCACGATAGAGACCGGAGTCCTGTTTGCTGGCTCTGGCTGATCGATTGGCCGATTCTGATTAGCTGGCCTTTGATTGACAGTGCTGAGGAGGAGAGTGAGCTGGCAAGAGCTACTGTCTCCTGGTGCGCCCTTCATCAAGCGGGTTCTGACGGTAAGCAACCCGAGAATGCCACGGTTAAGGGTCTCTGTGTTGGTGAGGCAGAGTATCAGCGTGTCAGTGTATCAGTGTGTCAGCGTATCAGTGTGTCACTGTGTCAGTGTATCAGTGTGTCAGTGTATCAGTGTGTCAGCGTATCAGTGTGTCGGTGTGTCAGTGTGTCACTGTGTCGGTGTGTCAGTGTGTCAGAGTGTCAGTGTATCAGTGTGTCAGTGTGTCAGTGTATCAGTGTGTCAGTGTGTCAGTGTGTCAGAGTGTCAGTGTGTCAGTGTATCAGTGTATCAGTGTGTCAGTGTGTCAGTGTGTCAGTGTGTCAGTGTATCAGTGTGTCAGTGTATCAGTGTATCAGTGTGTCAGTGTGTCAGAGTATCAGTGTGTCAGTGTGTCAGAGTGTCAGTGTGTCGGTGAGGCAGAGTATCAGCGTGTCAGTGTGTCAGTGTGTCAGAGTGTCAGTGTGTCAGTGTATCAGTGTGTCAGCGTATCAGCGTGTCAGCGTGTCAGTGTATCAGTGTGTCAGTGTGTCAGAGTGTCAGTGTGTCAGTGTATCAGTGTGTCAGCGTATCAGCGTGTCAGCGTATCAGTGTGTCAGTGTGTCAGAGTGTCAGTGTATCAGTGTGTCAGCGTATCAGTGTGTCACTGTGTCAGTGTGTCAGTGTGTCAGTGTATCAGTGTATCAGCGTGTCAGCGTGTCAGTGTGTCAGTGTGTCAGAGTGTCAGTGTATCAGTGTGTCACTGTGTCAGTGTGTCAGTGTGTCGGTGTGTCAGTGTGTCACTGTGTCGGTGTGTCAGTGTGTCAGAGTGTCAGTGTATCAGTGTGTCAGTGTGTCAGTGTATCAGTGTATCAGTGTGTCAGTGTGTCAGAGTGTCAGTGTGTCAGTGTATCAGTGTATCAGTGTGTCAGTGTGTCAGAGTGTCAGTGTGTCAGTGTATCAGTGTGTCAGTGTATCAGTGTATCAGTGTGTCAGTGTGTCAGAGTATCAGTGTGTCAGTGTGTCAGAGTGTCAGTGTGTCGGTGAGGCAGAGTATCAGCGTGTCAGTGTGTCAGTGTGTCAGAGTGTCAGTGTGTCAGTGTATCAGTGTGTCAGCGTATCAGCGTGTCAGCGTGTCAGTGTATCAGTGTGTCAGTGTGTCAGAGTGTCAGTGTGTCAGTGTATCAGTGTGTCAGCGTATCAGCGTGTCAGTGTATCAGTGTGTCAGTGTGTCAGAGTGTCAGTGTGTCAGTGTATCAGTGTGTCAGCGTATCAGCGTGTCAGCGTGTCAGTGTATCAGTGTGTCAGAGTGTCAGTGTGTTAGTGTGTCAGCGTGTCAGTGTGTCAGTGTGTCAGTGCGTCAGTGTGTCAGTGTATCAGTGTGTCGGTGTGTCGGAGCAGCAGAGCTGTAGCGTCCCTGTGCTCCTCTGCAGGTGGTGGGGGATGCTGTGGGCTGGGGGATTGTGGTCCGTGGGCCTTCGCCTTGCTACATCCAAGCTGTGGACCCGGGAGGCCCTGCTGCTGCGGCAGGAGTAAAGGTAACATAAACAAACACGGCCACACACTCACTCACACACTCACTCACACACTCACTCACGCAAACAGACACTCTATCTCTCACACACATACACTCACACACACCAGTAAAAGAGTTCTCCTTCCCCAGGTGCGTCAGTTTGTGTGCCAGGTGAACGGGGTGTGTGTCCTTCACCTGCATTATCGCACAGTGACCAATCTGATCATGTCCGGACCGCGTACAGTCGTGCTGGAGATGATGGAGCCACTTGACTGAGCTGATGAGACCCAAACTGGACTATGATCCCCAAGAGATCAGACACCAATCCAATGCTGTGACCATCCTTTCAGAAATTGAATATAATGCCTATATTTGTACTGAAATAATTGCAAAGTAGCAATAATTTATGCATTTGCCGATTTAGTCTTACAATATCTTTTCTGATCTTGCAACTCTTCACAATACATGGACTCTTCAAAAATGGACTAATGAACAAAATATTGCTACTTTCAGAACTAGTATATATATATTTTTTAAACTGTGTTTTGAAATATATTCATCATATTTAATGAAGCATCCACATATTTATATATTGCAATAATTCAACTTACAAAAGGGCATTACTCATATTTTTACTTGTAATGGCATCTTGGCACTTGCATATACATATAAACATTGAATTATTATCTGACATTCCTTGATGTCCGTATGCCTTCTTTCAGAAAAAGCAGAAGCACTTTAGAATCTGTGTCGTCTATTGCTCTGCATGTAGCACTGATCCAAACTGGAGTGATTGACTTGACAGCCTAATGTCACTCAAATAGCATTCTTTGATTTATTTTTTTTAATAATGTATGTGTGTTATTTCACTTGTGCCTCATTTATCTATTTTGAGATTCAAACCTGCCACACCAGCTTGGCCACACCACCACCTAGACACTTTGATACACTATGAAACTATGAGTTTGTTAAAGATGTGAAACACATTGCTTTTTACATGGTTCGCCTTGAACCCCACCTTCACTCTAATCTTTAGCATACGTTTGGCTCCATTTGGGCAGGCACGCTGGCGATGTGTAACGTACGTCTACTGGTGCAACCCAAAGCAGCAAAGTGAAATATTCATGGATCAGTGTCACACGCCATACACTATTGCTCTATCGGCGGTCATAGTGCGCGGAAACTGGATATTTAATGCAGCACCATCTCAGTTCATAACAGTTTCCAAGGGGTTTTCTTATCTTGCATACAGCCTGACAGGCACCATGGACAGACGCACAGAACAGACGGTGCTGTGGGGATGGTTTGCCAGTCCTAGTTGAGCCGGGGGCCCTATCTGGTGCGCTGTGTGTTTGTTTGGTGTGAAAATAAAAGTCTAAATAAAAGTCACCGGCCGTGTTGTGTTGTGCTGTGGGCACCCTCATTTCTCTAGCAGCAATAAGCGGGTGAGAGAGAGAGAGAGAGAGAGAGAGAGAGAGAGAGAGAGAGAGAGAGAGAGAGACAGAGAGAGAGAGAGAGAGAGAGAGAGAGAGAGAGAGAGAGAGAGATTTCAATTAGTCCTAAATGTAGTACAAAATAAAAAAGTGTTATTTCCTTATATTCTGCCCACACAATATCTTGAACAAGGGTGACAACAGGTGATGTGTACTAGGGTGTAACTTCAACCAAGCTGTATGGGGCAAACAGTTCACTGTCTGCAGTAGAAGAGCCTAACTGCTACCAGTTGTGCTGGACTGAACCACATGGATCTATGGTGACCCAAGTTCTGGCCCTGGGTAATAAAATCACGTGACCCCCTTCTAAGGAAAGACGTCCAGGAGGATGATATGAGACACGGTACACATCCGAGCTTCTTCTACCACAGGAAGACGCCAGCTGCGTTTCACTATGGTTTCACCCTTCACCACTCTTTTCTGTTACCGAGAGCAGTTCAAGCTCAGCCTAGGCGCCCCCTACTGGTCCTTTTCAGCACAAGCAGTTTTATCTGGGTTACACCATTTCGCAACTCACGAAAATAAACTGCAAACGGACGAATCGCATTACTAGAGAAACCGAAGAAGGGTGAGTTCGAGGGCATTCAAATTCGGTCGAGACTATATGAATGGTTTTATCTTATCACCACAACAATACCATGGCTCGACTGATCTCCGTCGGCACAATGAGTTGTTTTATGCAAATTAACGTTACATATGTCACTTCCGCTCTTTTTCATGCGCCATTTTGGACAGACCAGATGCTGGGACAGGGTGTATTGTCCGTGGATAAAAATATAAAATGCTGGTTATTTTGAAATAATTACAGTGTGGGTAAAACTTTCAGCTAGTTGTTTCTGGTCCCGTTATAGAACATTTGCAGTACCCTGTCAATAACCAGGACTATGTTTCCTCCCCATTATTAGATGGCTAGTTAGCTAGCTATATGAAAGATAGTGAGCGAATGAGTTGCTGCTGCTGCTAGCTGCACCGGCAGCCAAAAGGAGACGAACAGTGAGCGGAGACTGAGTTGCTCTTTTGGGCCGGTGTCATCGGCTCATTCCGGTAACTTAGTGCACTGAGCAAGGGGAGTGAAATCAGTCATCTGCCACGGTTGTCTTCTTACGGAGTGTTTAACCGCCCAAGCTCCCTCTGCCAGGTAAATATGTCCAGTGTTGCAAATCAGTAGCAAAGGGACCAGACTCGCATGTATTCCGTTCGACCACCTAGATTAACATACAGGTAAACTGGGGTCGCCGGTGCAGCCTAGACCCTGCCCTCTGCTGTACTGTACACTATGTCGATTTTAGGGTATCCGATTTAGCTAACAGTAGCGCATAACACTGATTGGTTCTGTAATTGTCAGCTGCGTGATTTATTTAGTTGTATACCGTTATGTTCGCGCTATAATTAGCTGGGTATGTAGATAACTGCGGATGTACACTTGTCAATAACTGTTAGCTCAATAGCTAACTTGAGATCGATAGTTAACGTTTGCTAGAATACCTTGTTTAGCTTGCTAACTAGCTAGAAACCGCAAGTAACTGTTAGCTGGCGTGCTGACGTAGTTCGCGAGCATGGAGCAATGTGAACGGTACCCTAACGGCAAGCAAGCTACGTTAGCTAGCTAGGATGCAAATTATATGCATGTCAGTCATTAGTTTTGTTATAGACAGTGACACAAGTTATCTCGCATCACTGCATTTGAAGCTAACCGTCATCAGCGAGAGAAACACGACAAAACATTGTCGGGCAATCTAACTTATCCAACCAGCGATTCCTGATGCATAATTATTATTTAGGGACGTCTAAGTTATCACCAGTCTGGGATCTTCAGATAGGCTATTTGACCTGACCCGGATTGGCTGAATTGTGGAGCGCTGAAAGTAGCGTGGCTTGGTAACGCCATAAGTCATTCGCCATACCACGCAATTTCACGTGCTTCCCTGTTTGTAAACCAGGACGAATGTTGTTTTTCCCCCTTCATCGTGCACTGCAGCAGAAAGCAACCGCGCTTTTAACATGTACCGATTAACGGCAACTTCCCACATGACTCCAGTCTGCATGTAGCTTGGCGCGAAAGCACCCACAACATCCCCACTGACTGCGGACATTATCTGACTCTGCTAATTCAGTAGGAGGCGCCATTCCGTGACCGCATGAAGAAACCTAAAGCTTGTATAGTCCTCTGTAGCGCCATCTACCAGCTATAGTATAGTAGCAAGGCCGCCGTGCAGTGAATGCATGTACCACGGCGTACTCTACCACGGTGGTTCCCAAATTCGGTCATGGAGTGTATGCTGGTTTTTTTAGTTACCATCAAATCCAATTACCAATGACCAATTACCATCAAATAATTTTTAACAAGCTGTTAAGATGAAAAGCACCTAATTAAGAAATACTAAAATGGATTATTTACTTAGTTAACAGCAGAGGGTGTAATTCTGCAGATGCCGCCTGGACTTTATGGACTGTATTTACTTTACGTAATGTGCTGTTGCTGGTGTATAGTGCAAGGCTTCGCTCGCTTTGAAGCCCAGTGGACGTGAGTGGATGTACAGAGCAGCAGTGTAAGTGGGGGGTCGACATTGGCTCAAGTGGTGAGAGCAGTCGGAAGGTTTGCCCGTTCGATCCCACCCTGGGTGTGTCGAAGTGTCCCTGACTAAGAGGCCTAACCCCTAAATGCTCTTGACGAGCTGGTTGGTGCCTTGCATGGCACCCAATCGCTGTTGGTGTGCGAGAGTGTGTATGAATTTCTGAATGAGAAGCATGAATTATACAGCGCTTTGGATAAAGGGCGCTATATAAATTCCAACCGTTTACCGTTGAATGTTTCTTTCTCTTCCCGTTTGGGGACAGAAAGCATGTTCCAGCTGCCGGTGAATAACCTGAACAGCTTGCGCAAAGCCAGGAAGAAAGTGAAGACAGTGCTGGGGGATATTGGTTTGGAGTACTGCAGGGACCACATCCAGGTAAGGGTCTGTGCCAGAAGGTCATGGGTTCCAATCCTGGGGAAGACATAACCGGACTAAGGTCATCAGGGTGTAGTCTATATGGGCAATTCCAGCGTTATGGATGTGATGACAAACAAAATACCTCAGAAAAATGACTCTTTTTAGAAGATACAATTTTTTTTATCATTTGATATTTGTTGTCATCTGAAATGGTTCTGAATATCAGTTTTGACATTTGAGAAAACCGTCTGAAATGGTTTTGAATGTTTTCAAGATGGCAGCCAAATAGATGGCCAATTTAAATGGTAATGGGACTAATAAATCAATTTTTAAGCATTTTCCTGTTGTTAGCCTACATTTTTTCAGATTTTAAAACGGTCACAATTGACTGTTTGGGACAAAATAAGTTTAATTGGGAAGTAAGTAAGTCTATTTTTTCATGCTCAGGTTGACATTACTATGGAATGGCCCATATGAGTTGCGGTTTTCACGGAGGTGGGAAGTTGTTGGCTTGTTCTGTAGCCCAGTTAGGGTAGCCTAGTGAATAATTGGAAAAGGTTGTTCTTTCAGGTAAGTAAAGTTTGATGTTTGCTGTGTTAATGCCTTTGTCTGTCCTGTGTTTGATCAGAATCTGTTTGATTCTCGTACTTGTGCAGGATTTCGAAGAGTTTGCCCCCAATGAATTCTACGTTAAGAACACCACCTGGGAAGATGTGGGCTTGTGGGACCCGTCGTCCACAAAGCTACAAGTGAGACACACACACACTCTCTATTCCCCTTTTCTGGATTCTGTGCTTATATTTGTTTTGTGTGTTCCAGGACTGCGTTCATACACTTACCAAGCACTTTATTAGGAACACTATACTAATACTGGGTAGGGCCCCCCTTTGCTCTCAAAACAGCCTTAATTCTTTGTGGCACAGATTCCACAAGATGTTGAAAACGTTTATTTGAGATTCTGTTCCATGATGACTTGATTGCATCACGCAATTTCTGCAGATTTGTCAGCTGCACATTCATCCATTCAAGGAGTTTCT
This sequence comes from Conger conger, assembly GCF_963514075.1. Classification (NCBI taxonomy): domain Eukaryota; kingdom Metazoa; phylum Chordata; class Actinopteri; order Anguilliformes; family Congridae; genus Conger; species Conger conger. The sequence goes on from NC_083773.1 coordinate 8,335,846, forward strand.
GTCTGCGAAACTGCTGCTCACTGGATGTTTTTCCCTTTTCACACCATTCTGAGTCAACTCAAGAGACTGTTGTGCGTGAAAATCCCAGGAGATCAGTTGCAGAAATACTCCAGCCCAACCAGCCCGTCTGGCACCAACAATCATGCCACAATCACTGAGATCATATTTTTTCCCCCCTATTCCGATGGTTGATATGAACATTAACTGAAGCTCCTGACTTGTTTCTGCATGGTTTTATGCATTGCACTGCTGCCACACGATTGGCTGATTAGATAATGACATTAATAAATTGGTGTTCCTAATAAAGTGCTCAGTGAGTGTTTTTGTTTCCGTGTTTTTCATGACTTTGTGTTTATATTGGTTTCTGTGTGTTTCATGACTGTTTATATTTGTGTGTTTCATGATTCCGTGTTTGTTTGTTTTCTGTGTTTTTCATGACTCCGTGTTTTACGTTTGTTTCTGTGCGTTTCAGAACTACCGCTCCAAGCCCTTCTGCTGCTCTTGGTGCCCCTTCTCCTCCAAGGTCTTCTCGGCCTATCACAGCCACTTCCGCAACGTGCACAGCAGCTACTACGAGAGCCACATCCTGCTCAACTGCCCGTACTGCTCCTACAGCGGCAGGAAGGGGGCGCTGGAGGTGCACGTGAAGCTGTTCCACGCGGGCTACAGCGTGCTGAACCAGGCCATGGCCAGGCAGGGCGCGGCCGGGCCCCTGAAGGACGCGGGCGTGGCCCGCAAGCCCCGCCCTCCGGAGGGGGCGGAGCAGGCCATGTACTACTGCAAGAAGTGCACGTACCGCGACCACCTGTACAACGTGGTGCGCAAGCACATCTACCGCGAGCACTTCCAGCACGTGGCCACGCCCTACATCAGCCGGGGCCCCGCGGAGCGGGCGGCGGGCTCCGGGCGCGCAGACACCCTGCACTGCAAGCGCTGCCTGTTCGTGCCGCGCACGCTGGAGGCCCTGGTGCAGCACGTGATCGAGGACCACGAGCGCATCGGCTACCAGGTGACCGCCATGATCGGGCACGCCACGCTGGCCCGCTCCGGGCCCCTGCTGCCCATCGCGCCCAAGGCCTCCGCCGCGGGGCCGAAGGGCGCGGTCGCCGGGGGCGCGGGGCAGAGGGTGACGGTGACGGGCGGGGCGGGGCAGAAGGGCGGGGCCGCGGCCGGGCGCTCGCTCACCCCGCAGCAGCTGAGCCGCTTGGTGCCCGTGGGGGCGGGGCTTAAGCCCGGGCTTTTCTCCCTGAAGGGCGGGGCCCTGCAGCCCCTCTCCTCCGCCCCCCCGCAGGTACGCATCACGTTGCCCGGCAACACGCAGGGGTCCGTCCCCCTCCAGTCTCTCTCCGCGAAGAAGCTCTTCGAGGCGAACGGGGGCGTCTCCAAATGGCTGGGCCTGGGAGCCTCCTCCTCCTCCTCCTCCTCCTCGTTCTCCTCCTCCTCCCTGCCCTCCTTCCGCGTGGCGCCCAGCAAGGCGGGCGGCCCGGCGGTGAACACGGCGCAGACGCAGAAGTGGAAGATCTGCACCATCTGCAACGAGCTCTTCCCGGAGAACGTGTACAACGCGCACTTCGAGAAGGAGCACAAGGCGCAGAAGGTGCGGGCGGTGGCCAGCTACATCGTGAAGATCCACAACTTCACCAGCAAGTGTCTGTACTGCAACCGCTACCTGCCCAGCGACACGCTGCTCAACCACATGCTGATCCACGGGCTGGCCTGCCCGCACTGCCTCTCCACCTTCAACGACGTGGAGCGCCTGGTGGCGCACGTGCGGCAGACGCACCCGGGCGAGGCGGCGGGCGGCGCCACCACCGACTCGCCGCTGACCTTCGACCTCACCATGCAGCACGGCGAGCCGCGGAACGTGCAGCTGCTGGTCACCACGTACTGCAGCAGCGTGCGCGACGCCTCGCAGGACCTGGCCGCCTTCCACGCCCAGGCCGACGGCAAGAGGGCGCCCTCTAGGGGCCCGGAGGGCGCCGGCGAAGCTCAGCGGGCCGCAGTGCGGCACAAGAAGGACGCCGGCAAGACGCTGTGCCCGCTCTGCTTCTCCATCCTCAAGGGCCCCATCTCGGACTCGCTGGCCCTGCACCTGCGCGAGCGCCACCAGGTGATCCAGACGGTGCACCCGGTGGAGAAGAAGCTCACCTACAAGTGCATCCACTGCCTGGGCGTGTACACCAGCAACATGAGCGCCTCCACCATCACCCTGCACCTGGTGCACTGCCGGGGCGTGGGCCGGGCCCCCGCCGACCCCCACGCGGCCCCGTTCCCCGGCCCGCTCGCGCTCGACCCGGCCCCCGCCAAGAGGAGGCGGACCGAGGAGCCCGGGGGCGTCGCCGCGGCGCCGGGGGACCCCGCCGGGCCGGGGCTGTCCTCGCAGCCGCGGGACGGGAAGTCGCACGAGGAGGCCAAGGCCTTCCTGGCCCGCTACTTCAACCGGCAGCCGTACCCGTCGCCGCGCGAGGTGGAGAAGCTGGCGTCGGCGCTCTGGCTGTGGAAGGCCGACGTCTCGCGGCACTTCTCCCTGCGCCGGCGCTCCTGCGAGCAGGACTGCCAGGCCCGCCGGCCCGCCGTGCTGCTGGGCTTCAACATGCGGCAGCTCAGCCGCCTGCGGCACACCATGAGCTTCCCCGCCGTCTACCTCTACCGGGAGCGCGACCGCGCCCGCGCCAGGGGCCCGGCCCGCACGCCCGCCCCCGGCCGGCAGGGGCCGCCCCGGCCCACGGGGCCCGCCAAGGGCGGCGCGGCGGGGCGTTCCGGGAACTGCGCTGAGCCCGGTGCCCCGGCCGCGGAGAGCGGCGTGGAGGAGAGGGAGGTGGGCGGAGCGGGGAGCTCCAGGGACCGCGGGACGGGTGTGGGAGAGCTGACGGACGCTGACCCGCAGGAGGAGCAGGAGATGGGCGGAGCGGGGAGCTCCAGGGACCGCGGGACGGGTGTGGGAGAGCTGACGGGGGCTGACCCAAAGGAGGAGCAGGACACGGAGGCGCAGAGAGCCCCGGGCGCAGAGAGCGGGGCGGAGGAGAGGGAGATGGGTGGAGTGGGGTGCTCCAGGGACAACACGACGGGTGTGGGAGAGCTGACAGACGCTGACCCGCAGGAGGAGCAGGAGATGGGCGGAGCGGGGAGCTCCAGGGACAACACGACGGGTGTGGGAGAGCTGATGGGGGCTGACCCGCAGGAGGATGGGGAGGGTAGTGGAGCAGAGAGCTCCAGGGACAGCGGGACTGGTTTAGGAGAGCTGACAGACGCTGACCCGCAGGAGGATGGGGAGGGGGAGAAGAGTGGAGCGGGGTGCTCCAGGGACGGCACGACGGGAGTGGGTGGGCCGGACGCCGGGCAGATGGAGGCCTCCAGGACTGAGAGCGGAGCTGCTGAGGGAGGAGAGGCTAATGGCCTTGGTTCAGACGAGGCGCCCTGGCGGGGAGGAGAGAACGGATACGATCTGGAGGGGGGCGAGGGCCCTGGCAGCACGCCGGCCCTGGGAGAGGACCTGGATTTGGGAGCGCTGGAGTCCGGGGGTGGAGCAGCAGAGCCGGTCGCCGCCCCGCCCAGTGAACCAGCGGGCCTGGGCGCCCAGCAGACGTGAGGCACGCTTCCACGCGTGCGTGACTGATCCTCAAACCCAAAGCTGGCCCGCACCACCAGGCCTGAGGAGAGACGGGGAGAGGTGACGGCAGTCCTCGATCGGCTGGCCCAGAGGGCCGTCCTGGAGATGGCAGCCCGCCCCGGCCTGTGTTGAGCTGCCTTTGAGCGGTCCAGCGCGGTGAAGGACTTATTCCTGGAGCTATGCTGAAGATGCAACGATGGCACGGAAAGCTGTGCCTTCGCTCTTAGGTTACGTTTTCAGATAATTTATTGATTATTCCACCACCGGAGGGTTGCAAAGGTACTCGCTTTGAAGGTTATGTTTTTTGAAAAAAGAAACATGAAAGCTGACATTTTTCCTATAGTCCTACCTAATGATGTATATATATATATATATATATATTTGTAGTCTTTCAGAAATTTGAGGAGACATGGCTTTTGCTGGCTGTGTTCCCCATCTTTGCGCTTCTGTGCACACTTTGGTTCTTGGTTCAGTTGGAGTAAACTGTGCTGTAGTGTCTTGTCTCTTTTGTTAGATTTCTTTTATATAAAAAGAGAACTACAGTAAGTTACAAAAATGATTGGTCAACATGCATAAAACTGCAGTTTAAACAACATAGTAATGCCTTTATTTTCATTTCGGTTAATTATTTTTCAATTCTTCGAAAATTGTTGTTTTCTGTAGCAGCGGTTCCCAGGTTTGTCCTGAGCAGGTGTTTGTTAAAATCGGTTAAGGCTGTTTAAGTTGGACTATAATTTTTCCTTTAAACTTAATTTGTTCAAAGGGAATATTTGAGTAAATGATTTCGTTTCTGTGACCTGTGACAATAATTTTCTTTGTATGTTCCATTACCAGCCTATGCAGTGGGTCCCAGGACTGTGTTTGAGGAGCATAGTCTGGGGGTCATTCTGCGAAAAACTCAACCAGTGGTGTCGGGGGTGACCATTTTTGACCAATTTGTCAATTTTGACAAATTGTCGAGGGTGACCATTTGTGCCCAATTTTGCTCAAACTTTGTGTAAATGTTATTTATTTAGTAAATGGAGGAAATGCAAAACATCAGCCTCATTGGATTTGTCTTTCTAGAGATACTGGCTCTTAATGAAGGGGGGAGTGGTACCCAAAAACTCATTGCGAGTGGAAATTGGGGTTTGTGTCGATTCCTTGGCATTAAAGCAGGGAAAACCCTGAAAACATGTACTAAAATATCCTGATTACATGCTCCGATTTTGATAATACTGCTCAGAAAATTCGATTCAAAAATGCTAAATCGTGCCATTGTTAATTGAGGTCCTGTTTTAACCAATCAAAAAATGCAAAGGCATTAGAGTGTCAACTCAATTTTTTAAGTAAGCCAATAATGCCTTTTGAAGGACACAAAGTTTCATTTTGATTGGAATCTCTCTACCTTACCATCTACTTTGTTGAATGGAAACACTTTTTGTTCATTTCTTTGGCCAGGCCCAGCTTGTATATGTACATAAAATCAATAATCTATTTGACTTCATTTTGCTTGGGGTTGTTCTTAACCCAGATATTTACTAGTATTTCAGGTGGATACCACACACCAAGTGGTGCTGATGTAGGAAGCCTTCAGAGTATGTTTTAGTGTGAATTAAGGTTATTTTTGAATATATAGAAGAATATTAAGTTCTTGGTTGGAAACCTTTTCCCTTGGCTGAATATGCAATACGTTTGGTCATTTTCTTGCCGGATCCCTTTTGGCATTGTATAATTTTTGAATAAATGATCTATTTGTTGTTTTCCTTCTAGAAGTTTTCATGGTTTTTCCCCTTCTTTAAGATATGATGCCGCAAATTTGACACAAACCCCAATTTCGACTCACGAGTGACTTTTCTTGGTGCCACCCCCGTTTTTTAAGAGCCAATATCTCGAGCACGACAAACCCAATGGGGTTGATATTTTGCATGATCTCTATTGAAAATATATTTACACAGACTTCAAGCAAAATTGGAGTGGTCACCCCCCATACCTCTGGTTGATTTCTCACGGAATGACCCCTGTGTGATTGATTCAGGGCGGTTTTGTCCATATGGATCTAATGCGGTTATTCTAGAGGTGTGTAGTACTTAAGAGGACCCCACTACAGTGCTGCAACTTACCAAATATTTAAACTAAATTAAAACCTTAAAAGCTTACAAAGTTTTGAACGTCGATGAAAAATGTGTCGCCATAATATGAATGTACATGGTTAATTTGCTATCTTATTATTCAAATTTTCCTTTCTCCGTTTGGGCACCTCTGAACAATAAAAGCTGTTATGCGTTGATCTGCTCTTCCCGTTCGATGTCTTTATCGTAACCGCGTGAAACAAGAGTCGCCGTTTACCCTGAAACAGTCGGGAGTCAACCTCCACAGTGTCGTTGACCCTTTCGGCTGAACTCCTTCCCCAAGCTGCCCAGCTTCGCTCCTGCTCTCGCCTGTGGTCAGGAGCTGAGGCTCGTGACGGAAAGAGTGAGATCACAATAAAAGCGGCCAATCGGAAGTTTCTCTGCAGGGTGGCGGGGCGGGGCGTACTCTCTCTGACAGGGTGTGGAGCTCGGCCAGCCAGCGGGAACTCAAGAGTAGAGCCACTGCTCCTGCACATTGAGAGGGGTCTGTGAGCCACTGCTCCTCCACATTGAGAGGGGTCTGATCCACTGCTCCCCCACATTGAGAGGGGTCTGTGATCCACTGCTCCTGCACATTGAGAGGGGTCTGATCCACTGCTCCTGCACATTGAGAACTGTCCGTTGAGTAGGTTAGGACATCTGATAAAGGATGCCCCCTAGACGCCTCCCTTTTGTGGTGCATCCTGTTTTGAGACCCCAGGGCTCAGGAAATGCTGGAGGCATGACATCTCCCGACTGGTCTTGGGTGGCCTTGGGTTCCCCCAGGATGAACTGGGGGAAGTCCCTGGGGGAGGGGTGTCTGGGCTGCTGTACTTTGCCTGCTCTGTGTTCCCATGAAGTTACATCCTTAATCAGCGTCTCTAGAAATCTTTAGCTTGGATACTCGCTGGGTCTTTCTTGTGCAACACTTCCAATTATCCAATCTTCATACATATGTCCATACCTGTAACACCTATAATCTAAAGTGGAAGAGTCTGATTGCAGTTACCAGCACAGTCACTGTGGACTCTATTACCCTTTTTAAATAGGGTCTAATCTATTGGATTAGATATTATATTACTGCATACATCCTTAATCATCTTAAAAAAAAGATTGTTAATTTGGTTTTTTGTTTTTGGTGTGAATTATGCAAACAGAAATCACCTAGACATACACATTTTCAAACATTTAGGGCTTTTAAGTTATGGAGCTCAAAAATCACATTTCATTGTTTTTCCATCCCAGTGAAATTTAAATCGCTGTATTGGCAAAACAAAACCGAGTATGGAGCTCAAATTTTTAGGAGTGCTGTATCTCAACACACAGAAAAATAAAAATAATCCAAGAGGCGCGGTGCAATCTCTCGTGAGTTATCATGGAATGTGCCTTGTATGCTTTTATAGGGGCTTAATTGACTGATTGAATAAACTTGATAACTGCATTTGAGTGTGCAGTTGTCATGATGGGCAGGCAGGCTGTCAGGGCTCCCGTGCAGGGGGGTCCCTGGGAAATGTCCGTGGACACGGGGGGAGCCTTGGGGACAAGAAGGTTGAGAACCGTTGTCCTGGTGCGTGGTGGAAATGTGTGACGTCCATTCCAAGGTCTTAAAGCAGGGGTCGGCAGCCCTGGTCCTGGAGAGCCGCAGGGTGTGCTGGCTTTCGTCTCCACCTTAAAATAAGCAACCGATTCAGACCCAAGAAACGAGGTGAGGTGAGTTAACTGTGCAATCAACGGCTTTCATTGATCAATTAATGCCAAGTAACAACGAAAGCCAGCACACCCTGCGGCTCTCCAGGACCAGGGTTGCCGACCCCTGTCTTAAAGAGTAGAGATAATTACGTCAAATTACGTCAAAATATATTATTGGAAGATGGTCACAAGATGGCACTAAAATTTTAGATGGTTTTTTTTTATACTCAAGGATTCAAAATATCAATTTAGGTTGTATATCCGAAGATCCCTCACATTTTACTTATTTTCTTTATATTTAAATGCAGTGCTGTTATAAATTATATATCTGTTTTCCTACATTTCAAGAAATTGATTACGAAAAAATATATATAAGGTTTTTAAACAGAAAGCTTGTAAGTACGGCAAAGTATTGTCACAATATAAAGATGTAATTACAAAAATATTAAAACGACAATCTAAGATAGGTTGTTGGCTGCGCAGTGTAATAGGAAATTCAGCCAACAGTCTTAACGGGTGTGTGGAGGCATGTCTTAATGTAAATAAATTAAATTAAATTAATAACGTAAATATGAAAATGTAAAATGAGCCGTTTCACAAAATGTAACACCGGTGGCACCATTACATAAATGTCTCATATTTGTCGTGAGACAAATATGCATTGCTGTGAATGATGAGGGCATGAAGTGTCACCCTGACTAGGTAGGACTGTCGCGTTTGAACTTGTCGGTTGTGCGCTTCTCGGAAACAAGGCGATGGTTAGGATCAGGTTACCAGGTGTGTTTCGCGTCACTAACTCGCTTTTTATTTATCATGCTCATTTGAAAGCAGGCGACTGTAGAGCGAATACAAGAGCATCGCCGGAGATAGACGCGCGACGAGCGCAAGGCGAAGGGGCTCGGGACCTCAGGACCTCAAAACTGGACTGTTTCTGAGACTGAACACACGGTCACTGTGTGCGGGCGTAACAGTGAGAACACGAGCTGAGATATATCTGGATTCTGCACGTGAAAGATGAACAAAAATCACCGAGTGCCAAGTAGCCAAACTCTGAGTGTCATGGAGGTGAAGAGCAAGGTGCGTGACACGAGATGGTACTTAACCCAACTGATTTTGTGTACATTTGGAGACTGGATGATAGTCAGATGCAAATGGGAAGACTGAATAAAAGTGAGATGACAAAATTGCTATTGAATTGGCAAATTGGCAATTTTCTAATTGCAGTGATTTATCATCCACCGACTAAAAATAGTAATAGGCGGCTGTAAGCAATTTGTAGATTGCTAGTGACATCTTTACAGTGGTCTCATTTGAAGCGGGGAGTGACAGTAACAGTGTGTAAAACTAGGGGCAATTGGGCATCACTGGTCTTTTTATCACCCCCCCTTAGATAAAGGTCAAGCGATCTCATTTTAGACGTGCGCAATTAGCCTACATCAAAGACATGCAGCCTGTGCGTTCGAACGTTGCGTTGGCATGTATTTTTTTCAGTATGGTGCTTAACTAAATCAGTTGCATCAAAAATTATGTACTTCTTGTGTCATATAATTTGTTTAAATGGAAGAAACCTCAAGATCAGAGTTTGGAATATATTGCAGTGTGCATTAACTGTGAGCACGTAGCACAAACTGAAGAGTGTCAGTGTCAAAATGCACCTTTCATTCATTAAAACTTTTAAGAATCAAAATAAATCATTTTAGCATAAATTCCAAGTAGGCGTTAGAGAACCTTGACTGAAAAGTAATATACTGTTTAAAACTTCATACAAAACCGTTGGAAAAAAGTGGTTTACAACTACCAATCTGGGTAAAAATGAAAAAGAAATGACGCAATAGCAATGACTACAGGGATAGGCTCCAATTCGTTTATGCAAAACAATCGATACGTGATTGCTGTATTCGTGCATAGTCACACATAGTTTAATTGCGTGTCCCGACAGGCTCGGTATGATTTGGTGTGTGTGTGTGTGTGTGTGTGTGTGTGTGTGTGTGTGTGTGTGTGTGTACAGTATAGCTTCATGTTAGCTCCTTGTGCTGCCGCGCGTGATAATGCCAGTGATTTAGCCCCAGCCCGACTGATGTCGTTTTCCCGGTTTCATTGGGTCTTGTATTATGCGTATAAGCACTTTTTTTATTCATAAAAAGTAGTTGACAGAATAGCGTTTATTGATGATGAAAGTTTATTCTCCAATGACCTTTGAGACAGAGGATTGAGCCGTGCGTGCGTGTTTTTACGAATATGCAAGCCAGGGGTATCCTGTGAGTCAATATACACATGCTCTAGAGAGGAGATGAGAGCTATATTTCATATATTGATGCCTACTGTCCCTTTCCAGTATCAGTCTAAACTATTTCCTTAGTTAATTTCCCTCTGCAAGTGCCTTTATTTATGGTGACTTGCGTAACTTGCGTTTTACATATCATTTGTAAATCCAAAGAGTGCCTCTGAACACTCCCTGGGCAAATCTCTGCTGCCTTTATTCGCTCAAATATATAAATAAATGTTTCAGCTTGTGTACATTAAATTGGTAAAAAGTCTTTGTTCGCTAGAGCCAACGCACGGGGAAACCATTCCCGTGTCCAGCATGTGGAGCAGGGCTCCCCAGGTAGGGGCCTCCGTGAGGGCAGGCTTTTGTTCCAGCCCAATACGAGGACAAGTACTGCAGCTCATCAAGGTCGAGTGCAGGGGTCTGCAACCCTTGCCCCAGAGAGCCGCGGGTGTGCTGGTTCTTGTTCATTTATTAGAATTAGCCACCGATTTAGACCCAAGACGCAATGTGCGGTGAGCTACCTTTGTAATCAAGCGCTGTGACTCGACCGAGCCATAGTGGTGGGACAAGTTGGTCAAGTTGTTCGACTATGGATGACTTATTTGAAAAGCAAGATATAAAAATAAAAAATTTTTAAAAAAATGACAGGCTTGAATTGGGAACTGCATTGACAAACACATAGCACGTTCCCTTGCCTCGCCCCTGCAGTTTGGAGCAGAATATCGGCGGTTCTCCCTGCAGCGGACAAAGCCCGGTCCATTTAAAGAGTTCTACGGTCTCCTTCAGCGCGTGCATCGCATTCCCAACGTGGAGCTGCTGGTGGGCTACGCCGACGTCCACGGCGACCTTCTGCCCATCAACAACGATGACAACTTCAACAAGGCCATCTCCACAGCCGGAGCGCTGCTGAGGGTATTTCTACAGAGGCATGGTGAGCGCAAATCTGGGGTGGGATCAGCGTGGGCCTGACGGAGCAGGGGAGTGGAGGGTGGGCATGGTGTCGGAGGGACAGGGGAGTTTCCGTTATGAAAACAACAGCAGCCGGGCTGTCAAATGTGACAGAGAGAAGAGATGATGAGGGCAGGGAAAAGAAACAAGATGGCAATTAGTCAATTAGTCAGAGTTTCAGTTGTTCCGTCTTGTGTACACTCGGATATGATACAGTTGTGACTAATCAAATTTCACCATATCCTATACATGTGAGGAGAACGATGCATTTCACTCTGCATCAGATTTAAGGATAGATGTTGACTGAATCTATGCCAAAGTAATGGAGGAAGCATCTCCTCTGGGGCTCAAGTTGGGTGTCTTTCAAAGCCCCTCCAGAGAGAGGTGAATGTCTTCTGCTCATTGTCTGCCATGGCCTTATTTGACACCGAGTCACACCACCTGATTGGAAGAGAGGGGGCAGGGGCACTTCCTGTTTAGGAACTTTTTTTCACTTCCCTTTGGTGTGAGGCAGGGTTTGATGTTATTCGGAGAACATTTGGAGTTTCAGTCATGCATGTAAACACACCCACGCTCAGGAAAAGAGAGAGTAGGGCAGCCTCCACCCAGAAGCACCGCCGTGCCCCCACTCACCCCATCAGAGGCAGCACACCCCCACTGCCCTGCCCCACTCACACACCCACACAGAAATTTGTTTTTAAAACATTTGATCAAAATTATTATTTATTTTTTTATCAAATGTTTTTATTTAAAACAATTTTGAGACAAAACTTTTTAAAGAAAATACATTTCTTTTTTTTTCCTCTATGGAGCACAACACCCGAGATTACAATAACAATTTAATGCCGGCAGCTGCAGCTTGCCAGGCATCCAACCTCCAGTGACCTGCTCCATGAATCACAGCGATTGACATCTCCATAGAAATAATCTGCCGCAAGCTATTCACCCAGCGAGACTAGGACAAAGAGTGCGGTGGCTTCCACCTTTGCGCAAGCATCCTTTTAGCTACAGTACAGCCAGCCAACCATACCAAGTATAATTAGAGCTATATCTTTGCCCGATACTATGACCGGTCTTTATGTTATTTTTTTATTTCAGTTTATCTCCAGTTTATTCCATTTCCATAAGAGCACACAGGCTGGCTCAAACAGAGGAGGATCTGCAGAACCAGTTTTACTGAAGCTGCTGTTGCCTCTGATGCAAAAAAGAGTCATGAATATTAATCCCACACTGTGTGCGTTTACCGTGGGTGTGTGTTTACCGTGGGTGTGTGTTATATTAATCCCGCACTGTGTGCGTTTACCGTGGGTGTGCGTTTACCGTGGGTGTGTGTTATATTAATCCTGCACTGTGTGTGTGTTAGAGCTCAGTGTGCGTCATATTAATCCTGCACTGTGTGTGTGTTAGAGCTCAGTGTGTGTCATATTAATCCCACACCGTGTATCATATTAATCCCGCACTGTGTGCGTTTACCGTGGGTGTGTGTCATATTAATCCCGCACCGTGTGCGTTTACCGTGGGTGTGTATCATATTAATCCCGCACTGTGTGCGTTTACCGTGCGTGTTATTCTCCCGGCAGAGGACGCGGATGACTCCTGCTTCAGCCGCGTGCGTCACGTGAGGAAGAAGGCAGCGCTGCCTCGGGCCGCCGGGCAGCGGAGGCAGGCGGCGCCGCCCATCAGCCTGCCGCGAGACTTCCGGCCCGTGTCGTCCATCGTGGACGCGGACGTGCTGCCCCGGGACCTGCGGCGGGTGCGGCTGCACCCGCACGGGCGCGGCCGCCCGCTGGGCTTCTACATCCGCGACGGCTCCAGCGTGCGCCGCACGCCGCGCGGCCCGCGGAAGGTTCCGGGCGTCTTCATCTCGCGCATGGTGCCCGGCGGCCTGGCCCAGGGCACCGGGCTGCTGGCCGTCGACGACGAGGTGCTGGAGGTCAACGGCATCCAGGTGTCGGGGAAGAGCCTGGACCAGGTGACGGACATGATGGTGGCCAACAGCCGCAGCCTGGTGCTGACGGTCAGGCTGGCCAACGCGCCGGGCGGGGCTTGGCTGAGCGCGGCTCCGCAGCCCCGCGGCTCTGAGCCCGACGATTACGCCGCGCCCAGCTTCCTGTCCGAGGAGCCGGGCTGGAACTCGGCCGAGGAGTGGGAGGGCGAAGACGAGGATGACCTGGTGAAGGAGCTGGAAGTGGAGGCCAGCGCCACGTTGCCCGGCTACAGGACACACCTGGACCTGGGGTCAAACGGCAACACGGGCTCACTCAGTACTCTCGAAAGCGAAGACAGGTTTGACACAAAGCTGTAGCCTCAGGCGTGCGGACACACTTGAGGCTCATATACGCTGCTTGCATAGCTGCTGCGGTGCGGAGCCACGTGTACCACGGCTGTCATTCGAGCACATCCGGTGTGTCTGTGTATATTTCTAGCACCATTTCTATCAAATTTTGTCAGGGATGGGGGAAGGTAAAACATCCGCAAAGACGTTTGAAAATCACTACTTGTTGCTCATGACTGAAGCAAAATATCGTTTCATAAGGAATGTGGCCTACTGGAAAAACCACTGGGGGTGTGGAGCACGTGCGGCAGGTTATTGGCGCACAAGCTACAGACTGCTGCCTCTACACGCCGCTAATGCACCGTGCCAGCTATACATGCACTGTAGGTGTGTCTTTACATGCTCACACACTACATTACATTACATTATTGGCATTGGCACTTATCCAGAGCGATGTACAGTTGATTAGGCCAAGCAGGAGACAATCTTCACCTGGAGCAATGCAGGGTTAAGGGCCTCGCTCAAGGGCCCAACGGCTGTGCGGATCTTATTGTGGCTACACCGGGGATCGAACCACTGACCTTGCTGGTCCCAGTCATTTACTCTAACCACTACACTACAGGCCGCACACACACACACACACACATACACATACACACACACACACACACACACACACACATACACATACACACGCATACATACACACTCACACACATACATACATGCATGCATACACACATGCATACACACACAGGCATTACATTACATTTCTTTTAGCAGTCACTTTTATCCAAAGCGACGTACAAAAGCGTACATATCAAGGTCCTACAACAAACAACCGAATACGCCAGATAGCTACAATTCATATAAGACAACAAAAATTTCTAAAATTACAGTACCAAGAAATACAAATTCAAGGTAAAAAATACATGGGATACAGGGGTAAAGATAGACAGGTGAAAAACAAGTGACAATAGTTTAGGGGACTCCTGCAGAGGAGTTAAGGTACAGCGTGATGAGATTAGTCTTCAGTCCGCAGCAGAAAATGGGCAGTGGGTGAGCGGTTCTCACGGAGCTGGGGAGGTCGTTCCACCACTGGGGAGCTGGGGTGGAGAAGCTCAGGACGAGCGAGAGCCGTTCGCACGGCCGGCAGGATGAGCAAGCCGGCCTGTGGCAGCAGAGCGGAGCGGTCGAGCTGCTGTGTGTCGGGCCAGAGACAGAACTATGAACCTGATCCCCGCAGCCTGGGAGCCGGCGAAGTGACTGGAGCAGGGGCGTGACGTGTGAGAATTATGGAAGGTTGCAGTTCGGTCGGGCCACGGCATTCTGGATGAGCTGTAGTGGCAGGATGGCATAGGTCGGCAGACTTGCAAGTAGTGAGTTGCAGTAATCTAGCCTGGACGAGCAGGTGTGTGGAGTACGTGGTCAGGTATGGCAAAAATCCTCCTGAAGTAATATAGAAGGAACCTGCAGGGCCGTAATGTTCCTGCAACTTGCTCTTTGAAGTCCAGCTGGTCGTCCAGGACCACCCCCAGGTTCCTGGCAGAGAGGGGGGCAGTCCCTGCAGTACCATCAACAGTGACGAAGAGTTCTGGTAGTAGGGAGGCTCTATGAGGGATGAAGAGCAGCTTCGTCTTGTTGAGGTTGAGCTTCAAGTGTTGCTTGGCCATCCATGATGAGATGTCGGCCAGGCAGGCAGATATTTTCTCATTGACCTGCGAGGGAGGGAAAGACAGGAAAAGTGAACAGTGATACAAAAAGCCATGTGACACAATTACTGAGCCAAGGGAATTTGTGTAGAGGGAAAACAGCAGAGGCCCCAGTACAGAGCCCTGTGGGACTCCCGTGAGAAGGAGCACACACGCAGGCATGTTCCCACACACACACACACAGTGCTCTGGGGTCCCTGCCTTAAGTTGCTGCTGGAAACTGCAGAGCCCATGTTTCACCCACTGACAAGTTTGCATGTTCTTTACTGGAGGCTTATGAGAAATGTTCCTCAAGCGTAGGGACCGTGCAGAACCAGAACATCAGGTTCTCAGTTCAGAGGTAATGGCACGGTCTCTCATTCCTGACAGACAGCCAATCCGAAATGATGTGTTTAAGCCCTCCTGCAAACATGAGTCCCAATCAGTTGCTATGTTTCAGAGGGGCTTTCCATGTAGACAGCGAATGGAATGTATAATTCACAACCTAGAGAGATCTGAGCATGCTCATTAGTCTGGTGCTGATCGGGGCTAAAACTCCCTGAGCTCATTCCAATCCCTTATTTTTTCTCCCATTATTCTTTTTCTTTTCTGCTTTTCTTGCCCCCTACCTCCACCCATCGGGACAGGATAGGAAAAGATTAAATAAAAAAAATAAGCAAAGACGGGGAAATCGAGCAAACGTGAATTAGGCGAATGGAATGGCCTTGCTCCTTAAATGTCAGTTTGAAGCTGCGTTAATTACAGTCACGGCAGATGCATGGTAGATGGGGAGAGGTGAAGCCATGTCGGGCTCATTTATATTTCAGGCTTTCAAAAAAAAAAAACTTCCGCAAAAGATGTGCTTATTTTTCTCCTATTTTTTTTTTTTACTTAAATCGATCAAGGTCCACCATCTTTAAGGACATTGCAACCCGTTACATGTTCCTTCTCGGAGATTGAAGTAGAAATGAGGAAGTCCAGATCTTTCCTTTGATCAAGAAAACATCACCGTGCGTCCTGAAATCTGTGAAATTTATGCATCCACATTACCCAGCTCAATCATTCTCTTGGCCAAAAAGAAGACCTGTCAGATACCTCATACCAGCAGTGGCTGTACCATCAACGCACTGCAACAGGCCAGCAATATCATTTAGAAAGTAGTAACATTACTACAACAGAGTGCCCTGAAGAAAAGTTAAATTACGAATACCAAATCATACTTGGTTTTCCTTTCCGTTTTCTATGAAATGTTGCATTCATGGGTTGACAAATACATCACTTTGCAAAAGTCTTAGGCACCTGTATAACATTTTGTATAGAAAAGATTATTTCAAAAATAATTCAATGAAAGGTCCGAAACATAATATACATTTAGCATTACATTTTAGTAATTTGGCAGAATAGTTAAAAACTGAATCAAATCAATATTTTTTGTGACCACCCTTCAGCGTTAAAACTCCATCTTTGCAGTCATTTAAAATAAAACTGTAAATCAACATTGGGACCATTTTTTTCTTAATTTTTTCACAGAATAGCACCATCTGGTGGTAAGAATTTCTATCATACTAAAAAGCTATCACTCTAACTTGATAGGACACAAATTACTGTACAGATTAAATGTCTTATTAATCGGTACAGGGGAAAATAATCATCCCCATATTCACAGAGAATACATTAAATTGTTCAAAGAAATGATAGTCCAAGCTGCAGTTTCTTACTACTTATCAAATATTGAGAACTGATGTTCCGTTTGTTGGGGTGAGGTAACTGAGAGCAGAGCTGCCCTCTATGTTCCTGGAGATCAACAGTCCTGCAGGTTTTTATTTAAACCCTAATTTGGCACATGTGAACAAGATCTCTAGCTGCTAAACGAGGTGTGCTTTGTTAGAGTTGTAGTGACAACTTACAGGATGGTAGATCTCCAGGAAGAGGGTTAGGCAGCCCTGGACAATAGGATCTGTGGGTGGATTTTGACTATTTATTTGGCTTCATCGTATCTTAATCTTCAACAGGAATGACTGGCTTTGTTGAGTACTATATTTAAAGAAGAATTACATGAGTAATTTGGGTGCAGTCAATTAGCTTGATTTATCTGAGATAAAATTATTTTTTAACCAGGTCCGCTATGCTGCTAATCTCTAACTATAGAAAGAATTTCAGAACAATCTGATAAGGTGGGTGTCATGGTGTGTCATTTGACTTGGAATTACAATAGCTGTTTTTTGTTACAGCCAATGTCAAAGGTTATGAAAACAAATGTGTAACATCATTTTGCACTTTCACTTATTCCAACTTATTTGTTTTCTGTAGAATACATAACCATTTCAGATAAAATGTGACCTTAACTGAAATCTTTTAGTAGACATTTAAGTACAATGTACATCTCATTCCCCAGAGGTTGCAATTATGGTAGGAAGGAAAACATTCATACACAGTGGATCCCCATCACTTAATGTTTTACTGA
Organism: Conger conger; assembly: GCF_963514075.1. Classification (NCBI taxonomy): domain Eukaryota; kingdom Metazoa; phylum Chordata; class Actinopteri; order Anguilliformes; family Congridae; genus Conger; species Conger conger. The sequence goes on from NC_083773.1 coordinate 8,352,882, forward strand.
ATATGAGTCACAATATTACATTATAAAATAAGTAGGCTTTACAACCGACATTGCCAAATCAATGTATACTTCCAAAAGAAAAGTTACAGAAAAAGGTCCTGTGTACATATCACACAGATACCAGTTCCCTTTAGTTGCAGCCAATCCCAGTTCCCTTTAGTTGCAGCCATTACTCAAAGTGACAAAGTATGATCTTGCCGAGCAAACAATCAGATGTGTCTAATGTAGTCCCTTCTATGCATTAAAACTCAATTAACAGCTCATTTGATGCTGGAAATTACACTTATAGGTGGATTCAAAACCGGAAGCACTGGAGTCCCCAGGGCTAAATTTGACAACTCTTACATGTAGAGAAAACCTCCAATTGTCTCCTTCACTGTAAAAGACACTCATCACACTACTCTGAGCTGACTCCAACCTCCTGCCCACGCAACTTCTCCTTTGATTCATTATTTTTTTCCCAACATGGCAAAGTACAAAATAAAAAAATAAAAAAGATATTAAATTGTCATATATTATTAAGAAGCCATTGTTTAAAACTATTTAGGCTAGATGTGTTTTCTCGATCCGTTTTTGTAATGATTGTAAGCACAAATGGGTACCATAGAAATTGGCTACGTGGTTACATTCCATGTTAGATAGTTGATTGCGAGGCATTTCGAAATCTTCGCGTCCAGGGACCTTGCGACTTTGCGGAAGCAGTATGACTGTAGCTTCCAAATAGTTTTAGCAAGTCGCTGCAACGTTTCACCAGCTTCGCCAAGACTAAAAATTAAAACAGCATACCAACGCTCGTTTTCCAAACACCAGCCAGAGGTAATGGAAGTCGGTTACTGTGTCTGTTAATCGGTGATTTGATCCAGGTGACGACGACGTCGCAGAATACTCTAATGGAAAAAAACACAGGATTAAGACGGACAGTAGGCGGATTCGTTTTATTTAGCAAGACATTAGTCTTGCTAAAATATTCATAGCGTGCTTACATATTTCAGATTAATGGTGTTACCATAGTGACAGCGTACAGTATATTTCACATATTTTGTTTACATGACGTTTACTATCGGAGTATAACGTTGAGTATTAGGCGATGTACTGCAGTAGTAATCGAAATGGTAGCATACATTAGCCATGTATTTCGACATAGTTTGCTCTACATATTTCGTAAAGTAAGCCACTAAGATAGTTATGTAGCCTATCTGAGTCAATCCCTTTCTTCTTGCAATCAACAATGGGATGTTTTGCTTAATGCAGACGGAAGCTACAATATTTCCTTTTTAATGACATTCTATTGGTTGCCTTCATTGCCATCATAATTCTAATGACAACGGTAACTGGCCAATCCGGGAGCCACAGAGCTAGCTAACCTTGTTCCAGTCAAGAGCAGGAGGAATGTCGGATATGTAGCTGGCAAGCTACTCACTCGCGCTCTGCGTTGGTAAACACGGGCATGTTCTTGATTGAGGGCGTGCATAGAATCACAAATGTAAGTCTATAACGTTACTGTGAGTTGCTGATATAAAACAGGCCTTGAATAATAATAATAATAATTTCATAGCTCGCTATCACAATTTCTCAATGTCTTCCTTTCTGGAGATGCCTTGATAGCTAGCTAGCCAGTTAGCTTACGTGGGCAATTGTTCATGCAGCTGGATGACACAAGAACTACCTAAGAGCGACATTCCTTTCGGGAAATACATTGGCTTTAATTTTATCTTGATATAATCTAACTACTTAGAATTTATGTTACAACAATGTAATCAACGCAATACCATTGTGAAATCCGTTGGAATACGTTGTTGGTCGAGCTGATTAGATTTTCCATTTGCTCCTGTGTTTGGCTATCAATAAATTCACTGTGTGCACTAACGTTAGTTACTGTAAAACATTCACCAGGCATGTAATCATGCTCATCTTTAGATGGCTTCACAAAATAATTGTGTGCAAGACTGGAGTTGTTTATCTCTAGCCAACGCGGGATACATGTGTAATGTAGCTAACAGTTAACTCTGTTATTGATATTCAGCAATTTAGCTAGGCTAAGTATATTAATGCTAGCTAAACTAGCTGTTAGCTGTCGATTGGTATCTATGTCTATTATGTGTTTGTTGTGATGGATAGCTATGTTAGCTAGAATAACAGCGGTAGCTAACTGTTTTAGCTAGGGGCTAGCTTGTTACCTTCTGATGTTAGCTAAGCTACATTGTGGACCCTGTTGGTGCGCTACTGTTACGTAATGTACGGTAGAATTCAAGGTGGGGGTGCATCCTATCATAAGTGGGATGGCAGGGCGACAACAATGCGATGTGAATGAAGGTCCTTTCTCCTCTTTCCCCAGGTTTTGGCAGATTTTGGTCTCTGTCACTGTCTAACGTAACAGATTGCATTGACCGAGCAGCTAGCTAGCTCTCTAGCTAACTAAATAATCGAGTGTAAAGGCACCACGTTGGAAAGTATTCGCTGGCCAAGGTAAGTGATCTTGTTTTTTTAACGTTAAGTATCAACTTCGCTTGTTGAAGATGGATGGCTAATCCACATTCTTGCTTTTATTTGTTGGATTTATTTTGGTAAGATATCCAATGTCCAGCTAGCTACGTTGGCAAGGTAATCACCAAGAAAAGATAATATGCTACCTATTGCTTCGCATTTTCATGGTTTTTAGTGACGCGCTTGTAACTTCGTACTTGCTATTTAAATGAAGCTATGACAAGTTTGAGTCCTTGCACTTTCGTATTATTTTGTGATACGTATGATCAGCAGGTAATTTATGCAGTTTTGGCATTTATGCATGCAATTTTACTCAGTAGAAAAGCTAAATTGGCTTGTAGTCAACGACGCAAGTGAGCATTTTATATTAGATGACTAGCTAGTAACTTTAGCAGGAATTGATAATCTAACATTCGCAAAGTTCGTGCATTAGGCCTGTGTACGTAAAAAAAATAATAGCCTCACATGTTGGCCTCTTGTTAGCCGTTTCCCTGCCTTGCTTTTATCTATTGTCATCGTTAGCTAATTATCGCTTCAGGAAGTCTATTATCGGTTGCACTCTACGTGATGATTCATTGAAACTCCATCCCCAAAATGCCATACCAAATGCCACGATCACCATACTAAAGGTTACCTTGGTATTACGAACCATGTCACGAATCACGGACACGAGGCCCATAAAACAAAACGAAAGTGAACTCCCTCCCCAGTTCTCCATGCAGTTAACTTGCGGAGATCCCCTGGTCAGGCTGTGGGAAGTGGTTTAGTCACCCGGGGGAATTACGATTAGATGAGTGACAACGGATGTCCAGCATGTCCTTAATGGGCTGGTGTTGCTTTGACAGTTTTAGGGTGATTAATTACGTGTGTATTACGTATGCTATTACAGCCAGACTAGCAGATGTAAAAGGTGCACGGTTCTCTCTGATATTTTTTTCTTTCCTTTGAAATCGAAGTTGGGACGCTTCAGATGAGTCCTTTTTTATTTCTAGATGATGATGACGACGGTGGTGATAGTTTTATTAGGCATGTCTGTCTATACATGGTCTACTGTCGAACAAGTAATACAACATAAAAAAAAAACATCTTCCTGGGATGTATTCCTAGGAACTGTGACGGTTAATTTCTTTATATATCTCCTAATTTAAATTCATAGGTAAAGAACATTTTCTGAATCTGGGCTAGTGCAGTATTGTAAAATAAAAAATCAGTTGTAAAATCTTACACATTCAATTTGATAAGTGATCTGCGGATAAGATGGTGTACACAATATGTGAATTGTTCATAAACAATTATAGTTATTGTGTATAAATTGTGCATATTGGATTATATCAAGTAATAATAGTATTGTATCTGTGTACATTGTATTCTGACACACTGTTGCATATTTGTGAGTTTGAAAGTCTATCTGCAGTTGGGGAATTTGTATTTGGGAGTGACACAATGCATTAAAGTTTAACTGCCGGTACAGGATTAGCACGTCTTTCAGCACAGGGGGGAGTTTCGGCAGTGAATCCACTTAGTAAAAAAATTTTGTTAATAGGTTTCTTTTTTTGTCAAAAATTATAATTATTACTGTTATCTGCCCAGGGACAACAGATGCAATTATGCTTGATGTAGCTAATTCTGAGACCCTGGAACAGTGGCCCTGTCACATGAAATTCATGTAACTGCAAGGCTCACATCCTTTATCTATACACTCAAGTTACCGTTTTTCAGGTACAAGGTATTCTCCCCTCAGCCCAATACCCTTGTCTTTCGCACAGCAGCTTTCTGGATGCTCGTCTTGTGTTAAGAGCAGGGATGTGCGTTAATTGCGGGGCTTTGCGTAAATTGTTCCAGACGTACAGTGCAGGAAAAGGCTAACCGTGTGCATACGGTCCCACGGAGAGGCAGATTAATGCACACCTGGGTCTGGGTTTTCCCCTGTCCACTTTCTTTCACCCCAGGGGGCTGCCGTGGTGCTGAGGGGCACGAGCCGGAGCCACGGAATCATCCGGAAAGGGAGGGGGCCGGAATGGCACCTAGCGCGTGAAGACCGAGCGCGTGCGAGAGAGAGAGACCGACCGAGACCCGAAGACGGGACACTTAGGCGAATCCGCAGGGAAGAAATCGGGGGGGGGGGGCAAGAAAAACATGTCTTACAGTAACAGGGAACTGGTGCTGTTCTATATAAGCTACAAGCTGTCCCAGCGGAACTACTCCTGCAGCCACATTGGGCTGACGGGGGCCGGCGGGGCGGCGGCGGGACCTGCGGAGGGGGACGGGGAGGGGGACGTGGACGGGGACGAGCAGGGCGAGGGCGGGGCGTCCGGCGGAGGGCACGCCAACGGCTCGGTGAACGGGCGCAGCCCCGGGCCGGCGCCGGCGCCGCCCCCGCCCCGCGACCTGGGCCCGGTGAAGACGGCGCTGCGCGACTCGGCCAACGAGTTCGAGCTGCGCTACAGCCGCGCCTTCAGCGACCTGTCCTCGCAGCTGCACATCACGCCCGCCACCGCCTACCAGAGCTTCGAGAGCGTGATGAACGAGGTGTTCCGCGACGGCGTCAACTGGGGCCGCGTGGTGGGCCTGTTCGCCTTCGGCGGCGCGCTCTGCGTGGAGTGCGTGGAGAAGGAGATGAGTCCGCTGGTCGCCCGCATCGCCGACTGGATGACCGTCTACCTGGACAACCACATCCAGCCCTGGATCCAGCTGCAGGGGGGATGGGTGAGTGTGCTGGCCTGCTGCTGCTGCTGCTGCTGCTGCTGCTGCTGCTGCTGCTGCTGCTGCTGCTGCTGCTGCTGCTGCTGCTGTTGTGTGCGCCACACGCGTACGTGTGTGCACGTGAAGGGGGGTGCTGGGTGAGGGGGCAGTCCTGTCTCGTCAGGTGGGTGGTCCTCTCTTGCTGGAGGGGCGGTCTTGTCTCATTGAGGGGTGGTCCTCTTTTACTGGTGGGGCAGTTCTGTCTCGTTGAGTGGGGTGGTTCTCTCTTAGTGCTGGGACAGTCTTGTATCATTGTGGGGTGGTGTTCTCCTGCTTTGAAATGAGACCCCAGTGCCAACACTCACTGGAGTAAAGTGACAGATTAACTCCGTTCGCAGTCACTCAGCAGGAGGTGAGGCTGTCAACTGCCACCATATGTGGGGAAAGAGCATCTTTATCTCTTTTTCTAACCAAAGGAGTTTCAGCAATGTTTGTTGTCGTGTTATTGTTTGTTTTATCTGCTGCGCTGGACCTGAATCTTTGACCCCTGTGGTCATCACAGCAGGCTTACTTTATCTGGTTAAATGCTACGTGGATTCTACACGCCGTAGGTCACAGTGTGACCTAACCAGCTGATGTAAAGTGTGAAGTTTGGGGGAAACTAGACAGAACAAGCATGGCTTTGTTTATATATATATATATTAAACAAACAAGCACCTCGTCTGTCTTCAGGGATCAGGAATTCATCCCGAATGTTGACGTATGTTGTTAGACACTTAACGGGAAGAGGAGCCACAGCTATGACAGAAACTGAACCTTCCCTGAAGGAGAGCAGCAGGGGCCCCCCCAAAATGAATATATGGACCGGGGGGGGTCACATCGCAGGGTATTTATTGCACACTCTGCTTCCTGACTGAGTCATGCCATTTCAGTACCAGCTGGTGGCCTTTTCAAATTAAAAATTGAGCCAAAACCGTTTTCTTAGGTTCCATAAAAATATTATTCTGTCATTTTTCGTTTGTCGGGCTGAATGATTGCGTTGTAAAGGCTGGTGCACCTTAAGTTGCAGGGATAGATGTGGTTAGTTCGCCTCTGTATAATGCCCGTTGCAGGAGCCGACGGGGAGCTTCAGGACTTTAAGGAGCAGACCGGTGAGAGGAAGTGGTGCTAATTGTAGCAGCGCTACTGAGCCGGTTAATAAGCACTTCAGTGCGGCTCAGTGCAGGGGAGCGCAGGCACATTTTACCATGGCGCTCAGACACCCCCACGCAGGCCAGTGCCGCGGGGTGCCTGGCTCCAGACTCCAGGCTCCAGGCCTGCTGCAGGTGACGCGCCCTGCCCTGCGGGCGTGGCAGCCTCTGCTCACCTGAGAATTTTAATTTGAACCTGCCCCACCCCCCCCCACAGCGGCCTCCGGTGATTCGCATGCACAAGGTCAAATGTCAAAGGGCATTTGTCCCTCCCACTATCAGTTTTTGGATATCTGCGTTTCCTGCTGCAGCTATTCTGCCCTTTCTGTGGGCAACAGGAAGTGACACGTGAGCCAGGAGGTTGCCTCTGGGTGCTGCCAGCAGTGCTCTGTGTGTCCCTGTGTAATATATAACCTGTTGAGACGCGCTGTCCTTTTGGGACGGGAGAGTGCATATTGACTGCCTTCCTGAATTAGGCTGCTTTTGTCAGAGATAATCATTTACTCGGGTCTGTTTGTTAATGTGCTGAACCATAACTCAGTGTTCTATATTCACATACAATCTGAGATATGTGGGCACCCCTCCCTCTCGCTCTTTGTTCTGTCGTGTGTGTGTGTGTGTGTGTGTGTGTGTGTGTGTGTCTGTCTGTGTGTGTGTCTATGAGTGTCTGTCTGTATGTATGTGTGAGTGTTTGCGTGAGTGTGTGTGTGTGCGTGCGTGCGTGTGTGTGTGTGTCTGGTGTCTGTGTGTGTCTGTGTCTGTCTGTGTGTGTGTCTATGAGTGTCTGTCTGTATGTATGTGTGAGTGTTTGCGTGAGTGTTTGCGTGAGTGTTTGCGTGAGTGTTTGCGTGAGTGTTTGCGTGAGTGTGTTCGTGTGCGTGTGCGTGTGCGTGTGAGTGTGAGTGTGAGTGTTTGTGTTTGTGTGCATGCAGCAGGCGTGTCTGGGCAGGTGGGCCTATCCATGAGCAGAAGTGTGAAAAGCCGAGGGGGGATTCAGCCAGTCGGCTGCTCCAGAATCCGGCGCGCTAACATCAGACCGCTTCATCCTGTGGGTCCCATGAGACTGGGGCAGAGACCCTGCCCAGAACGATATAAATCATTTTTAATGAGCACATAAAGGCCCCTTCAAAACAATGACCGTCCGCATTTTCAGATGGCAGAGGAGGAAGAGCTGCACCTCCATGTAGCCGCATGGACTTTGTAGCCTGCGTCTGCCTGGCTGACAGGCCCTGCAGATTCCCTCTCACAAACACGCCGTATCCACTTGGGGCCCCGCATGTTTTTGACACTGTGTGTGGCAGCGCTGCAGTCCCCGAATGATTTCCGCTGGAGAATACGTGCTCAGCGTGACGGATGCCGTTTGGCTGAAACCACGCTTGCCAGAGTCTCTGCCCTCTTGCCTTGCTGGAAACGGGAATGCTCCGATTGGTCATTTCGCCCTTTCAGCCATAAGATCACAAATATGCGCTTAAAATGTTCAGAACATTCCAGCGCCGATGTAACGACCACTACCGGAAATTGTAAACATTTTTAATTTTTTTAATTGGGACCTGGGCGGGTAGCACTGCCGCCTCACAGCAAGGAGGTCCTGGGTTCGAATCCCGGTCGGCCGGGCCCTCTCTGTGTGGAGTTTGCATGTTCTCCCTGTGTTCATGTGGGTTTCCTCCGGGTACTCCGGTTTCCTCCCACAGTCCAAAGACATGCAGGTTAGGCTGATTGGAGAGTCTAAATTGCCCGTAGGTATGAGTGTGTGAGTGAATGGTGTGTGTGCCCTGCGATGGACTGGCGACCTGTCCAGGGTGTATTCCTGCCTTTCGCCCAATGTATGCTGGGATAGGCTCCAGCCCCCCTGTGACCCTGTTCAGGATATGCGGGTTAAGATAATGAATGGATGGATGGAAATCGAGACCTCGTCTCTGAGACCCGGTCTGCATGACGGCCCAGCTGAGATGCACCGTATGGCATTTTCTTCGCTTGTTACAGACAAAACTATCTGTGGTGTTGACTTACATTGGCCCTTATGTGATGAATAACTCCCTGGTTGACCCCGCCCGCTTAATATGTAGCGCACGATTCCATTGTTACTCTCGGAGAGAGATTACAGCATGACGTCTGCATGCCAATGACCAATCCCCTCATTCAGTACTGGTTTAGTTGCGCTAATTGTTAGGTATTCACCTCCCTCCCTGAAAAAACGTTATCGTCGTTCTCCAGGAAACAAGCCCCAACTTGTCTGTTTTTACAGACATGTCTGGCTGCCGTTCTCACACTGTCAGGGCTGACCTGTGCACAGGTATGCTTCCTGCCCTGACGTCCTGTCACGTGCGGAGGCCTTGCGTAAGAGGGCACGCGTGTGCGCAGTGCGCTCTGCGGGCTGAGAGGTGGAGTTATCCCAGGGCCGGATTAGCGTGAGCTCCCTCCAGCAGGCACAAGGCTCCGTGTGTTTCCAGGGCAGGGCGTCTGAATAGGGCCTTTTATCCGTGGATTCCTGGGCTCTCTGTGCCTGTACCAGATAGGGGAGCTGGGAGAGTGGAGCCAAGGTGGGCAGGAGGAGGGGAGGTAACAGAGGACCACTATGTAAATAAGTGCTATCCAGTTTAATGATGTTATTTTGTATATATTCTTTTTTAGCTACATGTACTGCATACTGTGTGTCTTTGTGGACTCATGTATCTCTCTCTCTCCCTCTCTCTATCTCTCTCCCTTCCTCCCTCTCTCACTCTCTCTCCCTCTCTCTCCCCCTCTCTCTCCCTCTCTCTCTCTTTCCCCCTCCCCCTCTCTCTCCCCTTCCCCCTCCCCCTCTCTCTCCCCCTCTCTCACCTCCCTCTCCCTCTCTCTCTCCCCCTCCCTCACCTCCCTCTCCCTCTCTCTCTCTCCCCCTCCCTCTCCCTCTCTCTCTTTCTCCCCCCTCCCCCTCTCTCCCTCTCCCTCTCTCTCTCTCTCTCTCCCTCTCTCTCTCTCCCTCTCTCCCCCTCCCTCCCTCTCTCTCTCTCTCTCTCCCTCTCTCCACAGGGCCGCTTCGCTGAGATCTTTGGCCATGACGCCGCGGCAGAGTCCCGGCGCTCTCAGGAGAACTTTAAAAGATGGCTGATCGCTGGCATCACGCTCGCCACGGGCGTGGTCATCGGCTCGCTCATCGCCAGCAAACGCCACTGAGGTAGAGTGCCACGAACAGCGCCACCTTCTGGCCCACCTCCTGCAGAACATGAAGGAAGACCAGAGAATAACTAAAGAAGGAAAAGAGAAAAAAAAAAAAAGAAGAAAAAGCAAAAGAAAAATTGCCAAGTGTTTCCATGTTTACTTGCATCCTGCGTCCTAAAGCACTGAGAAAGAGAAAATGGCCGCCTGGCTGACCCAGCTGCTGTTCCCACCATCTGCACCACCCTCCTGCTCACTGTCTTATAATGCAACGAGAGGCCAATGTTACACAACACACTACCCCACAGGACACCAGACACCAGTCGGGACTTTTTTGGGGGCAGACGTGTCACTTTCCCTTCTCCCTCTCTGCCCCCCCATGGCTGCGATGATTATTATTGTTGACTGTATATATTGCATACATTTTATTTATTTTTGGGGCGGGATGGGGTGGGGTGGGGTGGGGCAGGGAGGCTATGTAAAGGAGTAACTCTCTTTCAGGCTGAATGAGAGAGAGATGATGGATGGATGGATGGATGGATGGGTGGGTGGATGGATAGAGAAAAGGGAGGGGTGACCCATCAACAGGAACTTACTGGACTTTCCCTGCGAAATACCTGCCTGTAAAGGGCCCTCTCAACCAGCAGGGGGAGCCCTGAGCCGGTCGAGTCACAGACATGCACAGGTTCAGTAGTGTAGTTCTGTTTAAGGAGAAGTTAGTGTGTTGGTGCATCATCACACTAAAAGAGCACCAGAGCATTCAGAATCTTTATGATAATGGGCCATATGCCTCATCCACTCAGATTTCCTTCAAGGACCAATCAGGCTTTGCCGATGAGCAGGGACCAATCAAAGACTGTTGTTCACGAAGTAATTTTTATGTGCAAAATGTTGCAGCTTAAAAGTGATCATTGTCCGGGAAAAGCCAAGACTTAGTTCCCAGGACAGTTTGGAGGTTCTCTCACTTTGGTTCCAAAGTTCCCTCGCACGCGAACGCAAGTTACAGCTCAGTCTCATGTTCTATTTTTGTTTTTTTTATGCATTGGATTGTTTTCCATCCTGTTATCCGTCACGCCCTGCCCTGTGTGTATTCCCAGGTCCGTGTGCGTTTGTGTGTCTGTACATGCACTAAACCTTTTTTTACGTCTTAATCCGGAATGTGCTTTTCCCCATTTGGTTTGTTTGGGAGAAACCCTTTTTTTTTTTTTTTTTTCTTATTGCCTTCACTTGCTGCCATAGTTCTAGGAAATCTGAAAAATCCTCACGTGCTGGCACTCAAAAGGCAAACTGAGTAACTTTTAGAAATATTTTAGTCTTCGGATGAGTATTTTCCTGTTTGCTGTGAGCAAATTGTCTTGGTTTGATTTAGACTGACCCCGCCCCCCCCCAGGCAGGTAGCTGACCTATGAGAGGGAGTGAGAGGCTAAGTGAAAGGACATGGATCCAGCCCATGGATCGGACTGCAGAACCGGGCCGTCCTGCCCGGTCCAGACCCAGTTCCCACAGACCCAATTCCTCCCTGCCAAAATGCTGCCGTTTGAAATATAAGTTCGGGGTCATCCTTTTTTTTTCTCATGGGGGGAGGGGGGGGTTTATACCCAGGATGTTGTTTTTTTTTGCTGGTTTTCAAACAAGGTCTCCAGGATTGATGAAGAGCACGGTTGTGCATTTAAGGTGTAGCTGTAGCCACAAACCGCCTCTGCCTTTCCGCTCCTGGCCCACCACAGCTTTGGAAACTGGGTGAGAGATGGTGGATCCCAGATCAAGTGTCTGTCAGTCTGCGTGGGTGAGAAGCAGGGGAGAAGAAGCTGATTGGAGGTCAGCTGTTTGCACACAGGACGTGCCCTGTGCCCTGTGCCACTGGCCTGGGATCTGTGTGCTGAGTGTTTGCCCACTGCTCTTACTGCGTTGTGAATATGTTTGATGTTCAATGTCAATTTTTTGCCTCCATTGCTCTGTGTTGTCTGGACTATTAAGGTGACAAAAAAAATAAGTTTTCTTTCCCTTTGTTGTTGGTTTGTTTCTCATGCATATGTGCTTTCGACACGTTTTACCCTCTTTAGTTTTCGCCTCCTGGCAGTACATCAGTGTTTTTCCTTTCGTTTGGTTTTTCCATCTTCGCTCTTTTGTTTGGGTTGTCATTACGTTTGATTACAATGCCATTGTGTATCATTTTCTTTGTAATAAAAAAAAATGAAAAAATTAAAATAAAAATAAAAAAAAGGTTTTGTGGAGGCAGGCCAGGTGCAGAGGAAGCCTTTTCTCCGTGCCTGGAGCTGCGGGCGGCAGGCTGGGGGCTTCGGTTTCAGTCAGGACCGCAGACCAGGTGCGCAGACCAGCTGATCTCTACACACAGTCTGGCCTCCTGACTCAGTTGGCTGTGAAAATACTTCACCCTCGAACCCTTGACACGCCCTCCGCCCCGCCCCCCCCCCTCCCCTCCCCTCCCACTGCAGATATTATGGCCTACTGCCCCTGGATGACATCGTAGTCCGAGCATCACCTCTCTGCTCTGTCCTCAGCCTGGCAAATTCCTTCATAGGTCTGTGCTGATATTCTGTCACGTTGCACAACGCCGCGCAGGCTGAGGAGCAGAGGAGCGCGTCGTCACGGTGACCTCGGGTCCGTTCGGAGGGCGTTCCCCCCCCCCATCGACCGTCCAGCGCTGTGCTGCGGAGCCCGCTGCCTCAGGCCACGCCCGCCCCTCACTTCCCACATGTAGCAAACGGGCCGTCACGTCCCACACGGACGCTTCCATCGCCCTGGCCGTGGAAATGCATACCACCCCGATACTTATCCACCTGTGTGTGCGTGTGTGTGGTGTGTGTGTGTGTGTTTGGGTGCGTGTGTGCACATGTGCATATGTGCATGCTTTTGTGTGTGTCTACGTGTGTGTTCAACTTGGTTGTTGCTTGAGAATTAACCAAACCATCATTGTCCACCTCATCATGTATACTAGTTGACTTAATGACAATTAGAATAGCTTTATTTAGCAACATATTTAAAACTCAACAAAAAAACAAGTAAAATATTGAGGGTAAAGCATTACGTGTTCTTTCCTGTTGCCTTATACTCCATTAGACAGTCACTGCTTTGAACTGTAAATGTTCCTTGTGTTTGTTTTAGCCCATTTGAAACAGAAAATAAAATATTTTTTTAACGTTTTTTTCCTTTATAGAATAAACTGTACATTTAAGTATTAGAAAGAACACCATTGGATAAGCAGATTTGATGTTTAGAAGCCTGCTTTAATGTTTGAAATAATTTAAAACTTAATAAAGAGGAGCTATCCAAGACATTCTCTTTTTGACTTTTCTTGGGGACTTTCCTTTCTCATTTGAACATTGACCAGTACAGAATATTTAAAGCTCTTTCACTTCCCCTTGTCTGTGCATGTGAACTGCCCTCTGATTGAAATCACACATTTTAGACCACTTCATGTCTGGAAACCGTGATGGCCATTGCAAAATAGTAATATTGTGGTCAGTTCATTATCTTTTTGTTTATTTTGAGATTCACCAGTAAGTGATTTCAGTGGCAGAAGCAGTGATAAACACATTGTACATACACAAGATGGGCAATACTATAATGACTAGAGTTTAAAAGAATTTAAACATCTGCCAAAAATATTGAGGAATCGTTCACTGGTGGCATGAGTCAGGGTTGCAAGGAAAATGGATACCCAAACATGACTTTTTCTGAGGACTTGTCTGCAAAGCTTTTGAATTGTTTATCAGTGTAGGGTTTCACTGACCACAGACTAAGAAATGTCCCCATTTATGAGTTTCAGAACAAATCCTGGTGTGTGCCTTTCAGAAAATGAATGCATCTTGCATTCTGTATAAAACATGGCCTCTACAGTAGTTTGCTTACTTTTTTCTTTTTTATTTCACTCAACTCATTTGGTTTCATCACAGTGCAGAATTGATTATCGTCAAGTTTAGTCTGATTTTGTATTTTGTTTTTTAGACAAAAAACAAGTGTGCTCTTCTAGCGCTAGGACAGTGACAATGGGGCTTCTATTTCAACCTTCACTGATAGTGTAGCCTACTGGTCTGTAGGTATGGGGTTGACCTGTGACTCTTTGTGTGGTGACACCATGCTGTACATCCTCACTCCACGCCTCTACATTATGCTGCAGTCACCCAGACACTGCAGATTACATCTCTAAATTCACGCCTGAACATCTGACGAGTTTCATGCTGCAAGATTAAGCACTGAAGAAATTCTCTCTTGGACTGAACGTGTGATGTAATGAAATAGAAATTGGTCACTAGAAGCAGAACTGCCGAGGATACATTTAAAGCTGTTGAAGTAGGGTGGCCAACTGGACTTACGTGTGCTTTATTCTAAATACAGAATGGGTTTGTTCCATAAAAACTGGATTGCAAGCAGTTGGGCTAATTATTAAGAATCTGAGCCAGAACGGTGAACCACAAATATATCCAGAGCACGGTCACCTGTGCCAATTAAGCCAGATAATAAACACATTTATAGTATGTAATTTCATGTTTGGACGGAGTAAAAAGTATTAACAGATCTGGCACTCCGGGACCCTGGTTCCCTCCGTGGTGCAGTAAGGCGTGAATACTAAACTACAATTCCCGGTAAGCATCGCTGCAGTTGGTGCAGTTCTCTTTTATGTCACTTGAGTGGTGCGAGTTTTCAGTACGTTCACAATTTCTTCCCACTACAGCTCGGTTGGGGGAATCATAAAAATCATACAGTTGACACGAGTACTGTTTTTAAACGCTATTTTATTTGCTACGTTTCAGTTTTCTTTGCGTTAAACAATTTGAGATCTGAGCGGAACTAAGGTAGTCAAGTAGCTGAATTAGTTCCTTCAGAAAAGAAGCGATACACTTGCTGTGTCATTTCACAATGGCGGACCAGGAGGAGGCCGTGAGGGAATTTGTAGCTGTAACTGATGTTGATGAAGAGAGAGCCCGCTTTTTCCTGGAGTCAGCAGGGTGGGATTTACAGGTAGGTGATAAAGGCTGCATCTCGGAAGCGGAGCGAAATTAGATGGTCCTGTCAGCTGTCCTGTCTTTGTAGCGGCTATGTTGCTATGCTAACTATACGTTAGCTAGCTAACAAGTAGCTTGATTCTTCGCTGACTCGCTAACGGTAGATTTCTTTGGCCTTAAATGTCACATCACCACACCGACGGCCGATATATCAATGAATCGTGTTTTATCTGTCGCTCAATCGCTGTTAGTGTTAGGGTCAACTTATCAGATGTAACGTTAATTAACTTAGCTAACGTTACATTCCTTTTATCATAACAATGGAAGTACTGCGCAGGTGACAGCTGGCTAGTTGTCTTACTGGTAACGATGTGTTGATATGATAGCTAACTGGCTAGATGGCTAGCTAAACATTATTAGAAACAATATTTCTTAGTTAAACTTTATTTCAGGTCCATAACTGTTATTGTGGTATTATTGACGCAAAGTAGTTTTTAATGCATAGCTATAACTAGCTAGGTGTACACGGATCCAGAGAGAATACCGGGACAGGGGTAGAGAAAGCATCAATTCGTCAGCTATAACGTTACGGTACGTTATACGGTAACGGTCATGGAATTTCATCAAACTAGTTAGTTGATAAAGAAGGTGGATGTTCTCCGCCTCGGCTAAATACAACACTCACCACTAGTTTGTGCTATGTTGGTGTCATAGTCTATATCGATCTCATCAACGTCCACAACATTTCGGAAATACAAACTCTTGTTTGTGTTTAGCTGGCCTTGGCTAGTTTCTATGAAGACGGTGGCGACGAAGATATTGTGACACTCCCTCAGCCCGACGAATCATCACTGATGCACCCTGTTGGTCCAAGGTACTCTTTTCATGCATTTGAATAATTCCTTCTTCCACTGTTCCAAGTTAATTCGTGTGTAAAAATTCCCTTTTAAGCATTGTGAGAAACGGAGACTTTTACGAAATTCTTATAATTAATAATTAATATTTTTGTTCACCTGAAAAATGTACTGTTATCGTCATCTCCCGGTCTGATATTGGTCACCGTGGAAGCAGTCTGTTCATCCATGTGTGCGGTACTGTTCCTCTGTGTGTTTAGTGTTCAAGAATCATGCACCATGCCTCACCATGCTACCCACTGATTATTTCTTCAAAGCAATGTTTTTTTTCCATTTAGATTGACATTGTAGATGACGTAACGTATTGCCACAGAGTATTGTTTCGTGACATCTCAAGAAGATCACTCTTTGCTCCAAGATAACGCTAATCAGCAGCTCCTGCAGGAAAAGTACTATGAATCAGAAAGTTGGCCCACTGTACTGTTTGTCCTCTTATGGGTTCATTGTGCTGCTCTTCCTATTTTATCCAGGAGCCAACCCAGAGTGACTTCTTTCAGAGATCTGGTCCACGATCAGGACGACGAGGGCAGTGAGGAGGAAGGACAAAGGTCAGGACCCTTCCTGTTCATGTGAAAAAGGCCAGAACACCCAGATTCACATTAACAATACCATCAGGATGTGATGTGAATAAAATATGCAGTTATGACATTTGCACCTTTGCAAACATCTTTCTTACACTGATATTTCTTTGGATTTTTCCTCCAGTAACAGAGAGGCCTGGCAACCTCACGACTGATTTAAAAAATAAACATCACAATGTGCACATCAAGCACATTGCACTTTTGATAATTCAAGAAATGGGACGCTCTTGTGCAAAAGCACATGAATGCGCACATCATGTACCCAAGTGTGCAAGTGCGGTCAAGTGTGCATATTGGGACAGCCCCTTTCTCCATCTGTGCCTTAGCTCTTCTCCCCCTGCCTTTGTTAGCAGTGCTGCTCAGTAGATTCTCCAGCTGAAGCGCACACTCTGCCGCCCCCTGGTGGCTGTGCGGTTGGATTGTAGTTTGACTCGATTATTCTGCCGTTCTGGAACGTTCTCTTCCACAATGCACCCGTTTCACTCTCTTTGGATGGGCGTGGTTGTTTTATCAGGGGTCTGGCTGACCCTGCAATTCACGCGACCTCACTGGTGTCTCTGCAAGGGTATGTGCTTGTGAGTGTGATCGGGAAAACGGGCTCAATAACCATTTCATTAATGCTAGAGCTGTCTGGTTTTAAACTGTATGGTACTGGCTCTGCTGGGTTTGGTCGTGCAGGTTTTATGCTGGGGGATCGGAGCGCAGCGGGCAGCAAATAGTTGGCCCCCCGAAGAAGAAGAGCCCCAACGAGGTGGTGGAGGAGCTGTTTAAGGGGGCCAAGGAGCACGGGGCCACACCTGTGGAGAGGGCTGGGCGGGGCCCCGGAGAGGCCAGTGGGTCACGGGTACGAGAGAAGGAGTATTAATTTACAACCACATCTCCCCTTACAGACACCATGTACACCCTAACCCCCCTTACAGACACCATGTACGCCCTAACTCCCCTTACAGACACCATGTACGCCCTAACTCCCCTTACAGACACCATACACACCCACGCCCCCCTTACAGACACCATGTACGCCCTAACTCCTCTTACAGACACCATGTACACCCTAACTCCCCTTACAGACACCATGTACACCCTAACTCCCCTTACAGACACCATGTACACCCTAACTCCCCTTACAGACACCATGTACGCCCTAACTCCCCTTACAGACACCATACACACCCACACTCCCCTTACAGACACCATGTACACCCTAACTCCCCTTACAGACACCATGTACGCCCTAACTCCCCTTACAGACACCATGTACGCCCTAACCCCCCTTACAGACACCATGTACACCCTAACTCCCCTTACTGACACCATACACACCCACACTTCCCTTACAGACACCATGTACACCCTAACTCCCCTTACAGACACCATGTACGCCCTAACTCCCCTTACAGACACCATGTACGCCCTAACCCCCCTTACAGACACCATGTACGCCCTAACTCCCCTTACAGACACCATGTACACCCCCCTTACAGACAGTAGTGTGTGGAGCCGTTTCTGGGCGCAGTCCTGATCTCTCTTCCTGTGTTTGTAGGCGTTTGGGGGCGGAGGCTATCGCCTGGGCGCCGCCCCGGAGGAGGAGTCAGCCTATGTGGAGGGAGAGCGACGGCGCACTGACCCGGCTCAGGATGTGAGTGCCTCCCTCTCTCCCTCTCCCTCTCTCCCTCTCTCTCTCCCTCTCTCCCTCTCTCTCATCACTCCCTCTCCCCTCCCTCTCTCCATCTCTCCCTCTCTCATCACTCCCTCTCCCCTCCCTCTCTTCATCTCTCCCTCTGCCCTCCCTTTCTCCATCTCTCCCTTTCCCTCTCCCTCTCTCCATCTCTCCCTCTCTCTCTCAATCACTCCCTCTCTCCATCTCTCCCTCCCTCTCCCCCTCTCTCATCTCTCTCTCCCCCTCCCTCTCTCTCCATCTCTCCCTCTCCCCCTCCCTCTCTCCCTCTCCCTCTCCCTCTCTCCATCACTCCCTCTCCCCCTCCCTCTCTCCATCACTCCCTCTCCCCCTCCCTCTCTCCATCTCTCCCTCTCCCCTCCCTTTCTCCATCTCTCCCTCTCTCTCCATCACTCCCTCTCTCATCACTCCCTCTCCCCCCCCCTCTCTCCATCTCTCCCTCTCCCCTCCCTTTCGCCGTCTCTCCCTTTCCCTCTCCCTCTCTCCATCTCTCCCTCCCTCTCTCCATCTCTCTCTCTCCCCCTCCCTCTCTCTCTCCATCTCTCCCCCGACTTCTCTCCCTCTTCATTACTCCCCCCTCCCTCTCCTCCTCCCTCCGTCTCTCTCTCTCCTTCCCTCCCTCCTCGCCTCTCACGCGGTGTGTTCCTGTGTGCAGGTGCATGTGGTGCTGAAGCTGTGGAAGACGGGCTTCAGCCTGGACGACGGCCAGCTCCGGAACTACTCCGACCCCGCCAACGCCCACTTCCTGGAGTCCGTGCGCAGGGGGTGAGTCTGACACAGGGCCCGTTTCACTGTGCTTTCAGTGTAATGTGCTGGAGAGGCTGATTCTCTGTGCTTTCAGTGTAACCTGCTGGAGGGGCTGATTCTCTGTGCTTTCAGTGTAACGTGCTGGAGAGGCTGATTCTCTGTGCTTTCAGTGTAACGTGCTGGAGAAGTGATTCTCTGTGCTTTCAGTGTAACGTGCTGGAGGGGCTGATTCTCTGTGCTTTCAGTGTAACGTGCTGGAGAAGAGATTCTCTGTGCTTTCAGTGTAACGTGCTGGAGGGGCTGATTCTCTGTGCTTTCAGTGTAACGTGCTGGAGAAGAGATTCTCTGTGCTTTCAGTGTAACGTGCTGGAGGGGCTGATTCTCTGTGCTTTCAGTGTAACGTGCTGGAGAAGAGATTCTCTGTGTTTTCAGTGTAATGTGCTGGAGAGGCTGATTCTCTGTGCTTTCAGTGTAACCTGCTGGAGAGGGTGATTTGCTCTGGTTTAAAATAAATGTATTTTTCTCTCTGCTCCTCTCCCTCTCTCACCTTCTCCCTCCCCCATTCCTTTTCTTTCTGGCTCTCTGCCCCCCCCCCCCATCCCTTTCTCTCCTCCTCTCTCAGAGAGATTCCTCAGGAGTTGAGGCAGCTGTCTCGTGGAGGGAAGGTGAATTTGGACATGGAGGATCACCGTGATGTGGAGTTCTCCAAGCCCAAGTCTGCCTTCAGGGCCTTCGGAGGGGAGGGGCAGAAACTGGGCAGGTGAGGGCGGGGCAGGGCGGGGCGGGGCCAGGGGAGGAGAACGAAGCGTCATCTCCCCTGCAGAATGTCTTCAGTTTGACACAAATGCAGTTCAGCCGTCCAGCTCATCTCAGTGAAGTCAGCATCTGCTTGGGGGACAACGTCTCTGTCCAGCACTGCAGCACTGCTGCCTGGCCACACGAGGGCAGTAATGGTCACCGGAACCAACTGCCACTCTGTATAGTTACTTTTGCAAAAAGTGTTTTTTTTCCAGCCAGGAGGTTTTCTTAAACCTCTGTACACGCTGATTTAGACGCGATAAGATGTGTAGTTGCTGTTTAGTGGATAACGTGGTGCAGTGGGAGGCAGCTGAGAGGGCTCTGAGCAGTACTCTGCCCCCCTGTATCCCCACAGCTCGGCCCCTCCGGGGATGCCCCCTTCTGGATCACTGGGCGGCCAGCAGGACCAGGCAGCCACCGAATTGCAGGCCAGCGCCTCTGTTGCCCTTGACGACACGCAGCCAGTGACCAGCATCCAGATTCGGCTGGCTGACGGGGGCCGGCTGGTACAGAAATTTAACCACAGCCACAGGTAAGCCTAGCCCCTCCCACAGTCACACACACATACGCTCACACGCACACGCACACGCACACACACACACACACACACACACACACACACATACGCTCACACGCACACACACACACACACACACACACACACATACGCTCACACGCACACACACACACACACACACACACATACGCTCACACGCACACACACACACACACGCACACACACACACACACACACACACACACACACACACACACACACATACGCTCACACGCACACACACACACACACACACACACATACGCTCACACGCACACACACACACACACGCACACACACACACACACACACACACACACACACACACGCACACACACACACACACACACATACGCTCTCACACACACACACACACACACACATACGCTCACACGCAACCCACGAGTATTAGACACCAAAGGTGTCGCATTAACTGTCTGTCGATTTAAAAGTACGAAGAAGCTTAAATGTCACCCACCTCTTGGGTTTATTTCTTTATTTCTCACTTGTTTTCTGTCTTCTCCTCGTCCTCCTCGTCAGCGTGTCGGACGTGCGGCAGTTTGTGGCCAGCGCTCGCCCCGCCATGGCCGCGGTGGAGTTCGTGCTGATGACCACGTTTCCCAACAAGGAGCTGACGGACGAGAGCCAGACACTGAAGGACGCCGGCCTGCTGAACGCTGTGATCGTGCAGCGGCTGAAGTGAGGCTGCCCCCCTCCCCCCCGCTGGCCGGACTGAATCACAGGACCGATCCCTGCAGGAATACCGGCCCCTGCTGGCGGGGCTGACCAGGCGCGCCCGATTCCTGCAGGATGGTCGCCCCCTGCTGGCTCGGCTGACCCACCGCACCCGGTTGCCACTGAAGACACAAACACTGCAGGATGCGCGTTCCTGTTTTGTAACTTCCTGTACAGTACTGCGTGTCCCCCCTCATTGGTTTGTGAAACGGCACAGTTGTCTTCCAACGGGAGGGGGTGAATTTGGGTTGCATCTTGTTGCCGAGGAGAAGATGAGTGAGTGAATATTGGGTTGAATTGGCTGATTGTGAATAGAACTAATAAAGCTTTTTTTTACCTCTGGTGATCTGTTGGGTTTTGTGCCTTCACTATAACACAGTAATGCTCCTTGAGTAGCTGTACATTTGAAGTGTCCTTCTCCCCCCCCCCCCCCGCATCTCCCCCCACCCCACCTGATATTAGTCAGGTTCACCCCCCGGAAGCAGATGAAGCTTTGCTGTCTCTCTTCACTGCGTCAGGGGATTTTGATTGCACTTGCTTTCACTGTCCATGATAGAGACCTGTGAGCAACACCTATCCACAGGAAAACTTCGTAGTTAAAAATATGGAAGTTGCCAATGTATCAAACAATTACTTTTTTATTTTAATTTTATTTTTTTACTATTTGGCAAACCAGCTAAATTACATCACAAACTGGATTCAGCCCAACCAACAGGACAACCCATGGATAGAAATAGAACAATCACAATGTAAAGAAATTTCCATCTCCGATCAACCATTCCTCAGTGCCTCTATAACTGAGGAATTGACTGCTTCAAAAACACTCATTTCAACAACTCTGAATGCCTGGTGGAAAATTAACAAAATCTTTAAATTCACAATGACCCCATGCAAATACACTCCAATATGGCACAATCCTGACTTCTTGATTAACAAAACGCCACTCTCCTTCACCTCATGGAAACAAAAAGGTATCATACATCTTCAACACATCTTTCAGGATGGCACCTTCATCACCTTCCAGGATTTGGTATAATATTGGGAAAGAGCAATACCTCCAGTACTTTCAATTAAAATCTGTTTTAAAATATTAAATTAAAATAATGAACAACTACTTACAACCACCTCCGATGGATGGATCAATGGATGAAATTAATAAAATAATCAACACCAAAAAAATTATCTCCAAATTATACAAACTAATATCAACCACAGACGTAACAATATCCCTCCCCATCCAAGCCTGGGAAAAAGACTTATCACTCGGCTACAATTCAGACTTCTGGACTCAAATCTGTAGGAACACCTTCACGATGACCACCAATACTAACCTGCAACTAATACAATACAAGGCAATTCACAGAACTCATATCACTCACCAAAAGATGTTTAAATTGGGATTTGTGGACTCAGACACTTGCATTCACTGCTCTTTGAACACCCCAGATAATTACTACCACTCGACCTGGCTCTGCCCACCAACTCACCATTTCTGGAAACAAGTCACAGACCAAATATCTCTCATGAGCTGTAGCATTCCACTCTGTCCATCCCTCTGTCTACTTGGAGACCTCTCAACAATCAACCCACCAAATCAAAATACCAAACCTATACTCATTGCCCTAGCTATCGCCAAGAAAACCATCCTCTTAAACTGGAAAACAAGACACAAAATAAACATAACACATTGGTCTAATCTACTCAAAGAACACATATCCATGGAACTAATTTCACACCAGCGCCAAAGCTCACACATGGCAAACATTTGGGGTCCTTTCATAAAATCATTCAATTTGCTTGTGGACTAACCCCCCAACACCCAACCTATCCAACATATACTCACATACTCTAGAAACACTATCCATGCAATGCCATATCCTAATCCAACCCATCCATTTTTATTTTATTTTATTTTTTCCCCATCGTTACTTTTATTACTACTACTTTTTCTCCTCTTCTCTCCCTTTTTCCATACTATCCATTCAAGGCTCCAATCAACAACCACCCACTTGTCCACCTGTCATCTTCCTGTCTATCTGCCCATTGGTCTGCGTGTTCATATGTATACACAAGTCACTCTTTCCACACTTTATAATTCTTTTTATTATTATTCTTTATTTCTTTTTTCCATTTATTGTTATTTTTAGTGACTGTCTGTTTTGTTTTACCCTCCCCTCAAAGGCTTCATACTGTTTTCTTCCTTCGCTCTCTCTCTCCCTCTCCCTCTCCCTCTCCCCCCCCCCCTCTCTCTCTCTCTGAAATTTACCAATGTATATATGTTTGTTTTTGTATTATAAAAAATAAAGTTGACCTCCCAAGAGGGGGGGGGGGGATATAAAATATTTTAAAAATCAAACAATTACTTTGTCACAAAGAGAGTGACCCTATTGCAGGGGTGCACAACTCCGGTCCTCGAGGCCCGGTCTGCATACTGGTTTTTGTTCCAACTGATTGCTTTGTTTTTAATTTGCTGACGCTCTATGAAATACCCTGGTTCAAGCCTGTACTTGAGCGCAGTAAAATCTTTAGGATACACCTGCAGTCGGCAGCTGGTACTGATACACATGTCAGATATGACTGAGTCGAGTAAATAATTAACACCAGAAGTTGGAACAAAATCCTGAAATGGATTGTCCTGTGTTGTGCACCCCTGCCCTATTGGTACAGGAGAATTTGTGCAGGGCAGAGGTGTTTCCCTGTAACTGCTGCAGGTATGTGGTCCTGTGTTAGTGCAGGTGCTAATTACACCTGTGCCCTGTTTTCTATTCTCTCACACTGGAGGGGGGGCGTCATTGGCTCAGGTGGTAAGAGCAGTTGGAGGGTTGTCCTGGGTGTGTCGAAGATACCTAACCCCCAAATGATCCTGACCAGCTGGTTGGTGCCTTGCCTGGCGTTGGTGTGTGTGAGTGTGTGTATGAATGAGTGAATGAGAATTATGAATTGTACAGCGCTTTGGATAAAGGCGCTATTTTACATTACATTACATGACATCCCATGGAGCAATGCAGGGTTAAGGCCTTGCTCAAAGGCCCCACGGCTGTGCGGATCTTATTGTGGCCACACCGGGGATCGAATCGCCGACCTTGCGGATCGCAGTCATGCACCAAATTTACCGTTTACTGTAGAGCATACCTCAGCTGAGCTGTGACACCCAGAGACACGCTGTGGGCGTGGCGCACATGACGGTCCCGCCTCCTGCGTTTCTGCAGAACCGGTCTCTCGAGGATTACCCGGATTACCCGGGGTGCATACGGAGTTTCAGATGACCACTCGCTTCGAGTGAAGAGAGACCGGGAGTTTGTGACTGCAGCCGCGGAATCCTCCGGAATGAGGCAGTGGGCACGGTCGCACCCGAGAGGGACGAGCGTGCGGTCGCAGGCCGGCGGGACAGGAAGTGGGAGCGCTGCCGGGGGGGGGCGTTCGGAAGCCCAGGCCCCCAGCCGCACGATGCCAGTGAGACCCTGAGCTCTGTCTGCTTGTTTCTGGTCTTACCGTATAACTCTTTTATCACAGTAAAGGCAAAATGATTGGTCACAGTATCGTCCGGCAAATGCTATTGATTCCGTCTTAAAACGTGTGCTGTATTGTCGATTCCCGTGTTTTTTTTTGCTGCCGTGTTTGTAATGGTTTGTCAGGACGGCTGTGATCATTCTCTGTGTGTAGAAGGCAGCAGGCATCCCCCTGGTCACAAAGCTGTGCTATGCAGTGGGGGGAATGCCCCATCAGATGACCAGCATCGCCCTGGGCTTCAGCCTGCAGGTCTTTCTGCTGGACGTGGTACAGGTGAGCGCTCACCTCAGTCCCTTCACCTGTCTGTGTGTCAGTCCCTTCACCTGTCTGTGTGTCAGTCACTTCACCTGTCTGTGTGTCAGTCCCTTCACCTGTCTGTGTCAGTCACTTTACCTGTCTGTGTGTCAGTCACTTTACCTGTCTGTGTGTCAGACACTTCACCTGTCTGTGTGTCAGTCCCTTCACCTGTCTGTGTGTCAGTCCCTTCACCTGTCTGTGTGTCAGTCACTTCACCTGTCTGTTTCAGTCACTTTACCTGTCTGTGTGTCAGTCCCTTCACCTGTCTGTGTGTCAGTCACTTCACCTGTCTGTGTGTCAGTCACTTCACCTGTCTGTGTGTCAGTCCCTTCACCTGTCTGTGTCAGTCACTTTACCTGTCTGTATGTCAGTCACACCTGTCTGTGTGTCAGTCACACCTGTCATTTTGATTTTAAATTAAATTATGAATATGAGGTTAAAGTGCAGACTGTCGCTTTTAATTAGATTTTTTTATTTGATTTGATTTTTAATTTTACGTAAATATTGGGTGATCCATATACATAATCCCTCCCATTTTAAGGGACTAAAAGTAATTGGACAGTTGGCTTCTCAGCTGTTTCTGATTAGTCATGTGTATTCAATCACTTCCTTAGTGCAGGTATAAGAAAACATTTAGTATCTAGTCTTGATTCGAGGCTTTTCATTTCCTTTGGAGTCTGTTCTTAGCATTTGTCAACAGTCAACTGCCTAAATACTTTTTATCTCCTAAAATGGAAGGATTTGTATAAAAAGGGATGTAATTCCTACATGGATTGCCAAATATGGATGTAAATAGATATTCAAGGTCACAGTCATTTTAACCTCATTCATTGTTTCATTTCAAATCCAATGTGCTGGAGTATAGAACCAAAATAACAGGAATGGCACCACTGTCCAAATATGGACTGCACTGTAATTACGGTGTGCATTGTGGTTAATGTGAACATGCACTCTTCATCGTGTGGGGGTTTGTTCCTCAGCCAGAACAGCTCAGCCATCAGAGCTGTAAATATGAGTGAACCAGGCTCCCCTCATGCTATCTCCTCTTATCAAGATCATGCGTTCGAAATTCAGCCTTGTTCATGTTTTCAAACAGACTTTTGCTGGCATCACTAGGCCTTGCTAAATGATCATTAGTGCTGTTCTCAGTGCTGAATGAACTTGTGCCTGACAGTTGGATGCCCTCTACGCCTCCCTGGTCCTGTTCCTGGTGCGGGTCTGGGACGCTGTCACTGACCCCCTGGTGGGGTACCTGGTCAGCAGGAGCAGCAGGACCAGCATTGGCAAGCTCCTCCCCTGGTAGGTGGTGAGGAAGGAGGGCCCTGGGTACCACGGGTCTCACTTTGGGAACACGTTTGGGAACACGTTTGGCGTTCCGCTCTGTGGCTCATTTGCTAAATGGTTGATTTTAGATTTGCTGTAACGGCTTGAGCTGTTATTTGATCTTTGGTATAAATACTCTACTTCGTGTTTTATG
>NC_083773.1:8383635-8408635 GCF_963514075.1 Conger conger
GCTGTGGGCTCATCCATGCACCGCATAACTGGGGCCATAACTCTAAGCTGTTCACTACATATTAATATTCTGTGTGATCATGACTGTGTGTTCCTGCAAGTCTGAGCGCTAACGTTATCTGTGAATGTGATTTGGAGGGTCTAGATATTAACATTAGGTGCGACTGAGATCCTGCAGTACTGAATATCAATATTATGCGATTATGATTCTGTCAGTCTACATATGAATATTACTCTGATTTTGATGCTGTAGGTCTACACATTAATACTATTTTATCATCTGCAAATGTGATTATTTTGCTGTAGGTCTATGTTCCTCCTCTGGTTCTCATTCCCTCCGTGCCCAGTAACTTGCCAGTCTACATGGCCATGTCAGTCCTGAGTGGCTCCAGTCTGGCGACGCTCTTCCTGCTGCCCTGGTGAGTCCTGTGCCAACACTTCTCAACCGCCCTTGGCTTTCTGCAACAGCTTTGAGCCCTGATGGCTCAACTGACGCCATTTTATTGGCCCCGAGTGGTCACCGGGTCATCCTGAAGTGCTCCGATTGGTGACCTGACGCTGCTGCTCCGAGCAGGTCCATGCTGCCGGACGTGGTGGACGACTTCAAGGCGAAGAACCCCGGCTGCACAGACCTGGAGCCCATGTTCTTCTCCTGCTACGTCCTCTGCAACAAGTTTGGAGCGGGGATGTCGGTGGGCGTCTCCACATTGGCCCTGCAGTGAGTCCTCCCTCACTTCCGATTGGCCCACCGAACCGGGCGGGCACTGCCGATTGGCTCTGGTTTGGAGATGCAAGGCTTATGCCCCGTATATTTTCCCTTCTTGCTGTTGTTGAAATGTCTCAGCCAGTGTGTGGAACTACCCAGCTGGCTATTTTACTAAAACCCATCCAAGATAAGAAAAAGCGTTTTTTGAGTGCCACACCCACAATTAGCCTCAAACCTAAAACCTTAAGGTAATAAGTCACCCTTTCCCCCAAATTAAACCAAACTAAACTAAACAAACCAAACTAAACCACCCCACATGCCCCATCCATAGGGCCACACCCACTGCCAACACTTGCCTAATGCCCCAGTGTTGGGGCACTTCTTTTGAAGTGGTGTGCTGTTGCTTGCCCGGGTGGCCTGTAGCATAGTGGTTAAGGTCCATGACTGGGACCCGCAAGGTCGGCGGTTCGATCCCCGGTGTAGCCACAATAAGATCCACACAGCCATTGGGCCCTTGAGCAAGGCCCTTAACCCTGCATTGCTCCAGGGGAGGATTGTCCCCTGCTCAGTCTAATCAACTGTACGTCGCTCTGGGCAATGTCATTAATGTAACGTATAGCTTTCGCCCCTGTGTGACGCCGCCTGCCCCGTGCCCCAGCTTTGCAGGGTATAAACCAGCCCTGTGCGGCCCCAGTCCGGATGTGGTCACCACCCAGCGGGTTCTGCTGGGCCCCGCGCCCCTGTGCCTGCTGCTGGTGGGCCTGGTGTTCTTCTACCGGTACCCCATCGACGAGGCCCGCCGCCAGCAGGTGGCCGCGGAGCTGGAGGCCGCAGCGTGAGTGTGCCTCCTCTTCACCCCCTCCTCCTTCCTCTTCCTCTGACGCTGGGCGACCGGAATCCCCGGAGGACTACAGGCATAATCCAAAGGCCGCCTGCGACAATAGCAATTACAGTCCAAACACTCATTGAAACGGGCTACGAATGAAGTATGAGGCAAATCAAGATTTTGAAATATGGGGCTATCCTGAGAACAACAGTACGTCTGGTCAGCCTACTCTGACATATTATGTATCCCGCTTCACCATTCAAGACAAGTGATTCTTTATTTTACCATTTCAATTCAATTTAGTTGCCATTTCCATGCATTAGAAAACAAATGTAATACAAAATATATAAATATATAAAATATGAATATACAATATCAACCCATGAAAACAAATTGTTTATATATCTCATGGCTGTCTCTGTTGTATATGCATGTATGGGTGAAGGAATGTTCAGGCTATCCCCCCTCGTACAGCTATCTCTATCCCAAGGACATGCAGCTAGGCACTGACTAAAAGCAGACAGCTGCCCCCCAGGGATGTGTTCTCATGAGACACAAACACCAGAATGCATGCATTAGCTATGTCCAGGTAGCTTTAGTGAGTGCACAAGCATATCATAAGATTGTATATAAACAATTGCTTATTTGAGTCAGAACACACAATCATTTGTTAGTATGAGCACAGACATTATGTACAGATTTTTATCGCAGGGAAAAATCGCATCCCTCTACCACAGCTATTGTGTTTTTCATGGCATAGTCTCTCTGCAGCAGTGCATCCGGAGTTAACCACTTTCACGTGCTCCTGCCTGAATAGGAAGGAGGCAGCAGCTGCCTCTGTGACCCTCAGCCCACCACGGGAGCCAGGGCGCCAGTCACGTGGGTCCAGCCTCCGGAGCGACAACGGCTCGCAGCTGACCTGGGTATAGTCCGAAGTCAGATCGGAGATGACAGCCCCGGTGATGAGATTTCACTGCTGCAGTGCCGGGTCCAACGCACACTGCGCGGCGGCTCTGCGCGGAATACGTTCACACGCACATGCAAACGCACACCGTTGACCTTTCTCGGTCCCGAGCACCGACGGAAATCTCGCGCTCCGGTCAACATGCTGAAATTCGCCGGCGTGGGTGCTGCAGCACGTCGTGAAGATGGCGCCTGCCAAATGCTGAACATTTGTTGGAAAATATAATTATGGCATACATAGAATGTGCAAGCCTTTTAAGGGAAGTCACCCATAATTATTACATTTACAATGTTATTTTGTATTATATTCCATATGTATTACGCAATATGGTGTAATACATATGGAATATAATACAAAATAGTTATATGGATATTTTCTATTGAGTTTGGTTTCTGAATGTTGTGCATGTCTTGCCTTTTCTTTTGACTTTGTTCTGCATGGATTCAAACTAACAATACTCATAACCTGGAAGACACAAAGGCCTTACTAAAGAAATCAAATATTCTCCATTATTGTCCTATACTCATATTTGTACTGTGACATTTTTTTTCAATATATACACTCACCGAGTACTTTAGTCGGTATTTATTATAATTATGTTTTAGACTTCTACTGCTATAGCCTATCCACTTACATTTATGATGCGTTGTGGGTTCAGAGATGCCCTTCTGCATACCACTGTTGTAATGTGTGATTATTTGCGTTACTGTAACCTTCCTGTCAGCTTTGTCCAGTCTGGTCATTCTCCTCTAACGTCTCTCATTGAGAAGGCGTTTCTGTCTGCGGAACTGCTGCTCACTGGATTTTCTTTCTCTCGCATTTCTTTTTTTAATGAACACAATAAAGAAAATATTCAATCATATGACGTCTGTCTTCGATAGAATAGTCTAATAATAAAGTGTAGGCATACAATTAAACTAATATATAACGATCATGCGAGAATGGCGAGACATTTGTCCCCCTCGTGTGTGCACTGTACAGGCACCGTGAGCGCGTTACCGCGAGCGTCTAATTGCATTGCTCTTGTTATAACGATGTAGGCGACATAGTCCTGAATAAACTGCATTGAAGTGTTCTTATATGGTATATGTTCTCATCTTTGAAGACTGTACGATAGCAAAATAATTTCCTAACGGATTATTATTAAGCCAATGTTTAGCCAATTAGCCAGTGCGTGTGACGTGCTGAACAAATAATGTTTCCGAACTGAGCAGCAACAATCCTCTGTATGACAGGCTGTCGCACAAATCAAATCGCAATATATTTATCCATACGATGTTGTGGAATTATTTGATACTATGCATTAGTTAGGCTAATTGAATAGGCCTATTTATTGAATTGACTATTTATTAGTCTCGCCATATCCTAATTTATAACCATCAAATTGATGTATTACTTATAAAGAATGTTGTTCAGCCTGAATTATTTCTTCAGTCAAATTACAAATCTTTTTACATTTGTTTAAATATTTTCACTTATCACAAACGTAATGCAAAATAGGCTAATGTTATTTCGGAAATTAGAAGTCAGATTTCATTTCACAATTTCAATCATATATGAACGTAAACGTACTGTCCAAGTAGTAGCTAGAATTTCGCCTAGGTAAATTCAGTTTTATTTTTGGCACCAGAGACTTAATAAGCTGCAATACCTCCGGTAACCACTGCTGCTCGCGAGCTTCTGGTGGAATGTCAATCTCTGGCTCCGCCCCACGCCCACCCCCACCCTCGCTCCCATTCAAATCTTTATTTTCCGGCATTGTAGGTGCAGCTTCCGTTGGTAGCGTGTGAGAGGAACTGGATTAAATATATATATCAAAGAACAAAATGGGTGTCGATAAGGAGACTGTTAAACCGGGTGACGGTACGTGCATTTACGTTTCATTTTATGTTACGTTACACGAGAAAATGTATCCCATTAACGCCCGGCGTTTTGCACATTTTAACAAGTGGCTACATCTCGCTTTCTTTGTGCATTTTTACAGGAGCAACTTACCCGAAAAAAGGTCAGCAGTGCAGTGTGCATTATACCGGTGAGTAAGCTTGTACGATCTAACTAAGCGACAGTTTGCTTGATAAACTGAAATGTACACGACTGAACCGCTTGTGCATGCAAGTAACTACACACAAGCTGAGACCAGATAGTGTTGGCGTTACTGCGGCTGGTTAGCCTGGTTGCCTCCCTTTGCTGGATTGGGTGGGGTGTCTATGGTACGACAAAGCTAGCTAACGTTACTAGCCGTTGCAGTTTGAAGTCTGAAGATTTTTGGTTAGATCATTTCATTTTTGTCGCTCCTCCAATAAACCAACAGGAAAAAAAAAATTCTTTAACAACGTTTGAATGTACTTTCTATCGAATACATTGCATTTTCAAAACGAGTATATCGCAGGCAACATTCCCATTTTATCGCGGGGGCGTTCGATTTCTACCCCATACATTCGAATTATTTGTTAGACTAACGTTAAAGTTTGCTAAATGACAAGCTTGAAGATAAGAGATCCACGATTGGATAAGTTACTTGCGCAGAGTGCTAGCGATATTAATTTTGTTACATTTTTAGAACACTTTTAGCCTTCCGTCGTGTATTCTTAATTAAAAGGTTTGTGTAAACTAGATGGACGTGAGGCTATAAGGCGGCATAATGCTTGAACCATCTAGCTACTGCTGTTCGCTTTGTGGTGCCATTTTAGCGGACAGCCTAACATCTTTTTCAGCATTGCGCATGGTCAAAGTCACTAAATGGCGTCATACGTTAATTTGAATAGGCATGACGTCATCGCGCACTTATTTTCATATGAAACGGACACATAGGGTACGTCCCATTCTTCGGAAAATGCATTCTCCTTCACTCTATTACCACCCTCCTTCACTCCGTTCCCCGGAAGCCAATCCCTCCCTCCGCGGTCTCATGAACTCCACTCCCCCGACGAAGTGTAGAACGATGTACGCTTACTGAGCACTTTATTAGGAACACTACACTAAAACTGGCCTTCCATGTACTCTCATAACAGCCTCAAATTTTCCTGACAAGATGTGATTGAGTTACTGTAGCCTTTCACATGAGATCACATTCGGTACATAGGAACTGGAATAGGCTGCAGTGCAATAGATTGATTAGATGCACTGAAACGGATTGTGATTGAACAACAAAAAAGTCATGTTTTAGTTTGATACACTTAGAAACATCAGTGATTTTAAAATTAAATGCATAGCAACCGGAATCCAACACTATTTAATAACTGCGTCCTAAATAAAAATGCATTGTGATTTGACAATGAAGTTATGTTTGACAATAGAGTCCCCTCAAAGTATTGGAACAGCAAGGTCAATTTCTTTGTTTTTGCTGTACACTGATGATAATTGAGTTTGAGGTCAAAATATCTATGAGATGACAGATCTGGATTTCAGCTTTTATTTCCTGGTATTTTTACCTAGACTTAGAACATATCATCTTTTGTATCAGACCTCCAAACTCTTAGGTGAGCAAAATTATTGGAACGTGACTGACGGGTGTTTCTTGTTGCACAGATGTGTCCTGTTCGATTGATTGGATAAACAATAAATAGTTCTGAATGTCTACTCTTGGTTTTAGCCTTGGGGTCTGCCTGTGAGGACTGCATTTGTGTTAGAAAAGATAAATGAACATGAGGACCAGAGACCCACCCAGTAGTGTTGGCCAAGGAAAATGGCTGATGTCTACTCAAAAAACACTAGACTTTTCTCTAGGCTCTTTTTTAAATAAAGTAGTAGTTGTTGGGGTCTGAAAAGTCTCTACATCTAACCAACGAAGGCAACCAAGTTGAGAACTGTGCCAGGCCATGTTCCGTACGTAGAGTAATGGATAACCTCGCTTGTTTTCCTCTCGCCTGAATAGGGTTCGAATAGGCCTCTCGCTTTTTTTGAGCGTGTGCAGCGGCTGTTGCCGACGTCTCAGGCTAGCCCGTTTCCCATTTTTTAAAAACGCCCAGGGAATTTTGAAGCGTTTTGCTGCATTATGATGAGCACTTTTTAAAGCACGCCTCCCTGCTTCCCTCCTGCCGAACTGAGCGCCTGCTTTCTCAGCTGTCTGGAAACTCAAAGCCTGTGTCAGTGGTGTGATGTCGGTCTTTTCCCTGCTCTCCCCACCCAGGATGCCTGACAAATGGGAAGAAGTTTGATTCCTCCCGGGACCGAGGCAAGCCTTTCAGTTTCAAGATTGGGCAAGGGCAAGTGATCCGGGGCTGGGATGAAGGCGTTAAGCTGGTACGGTGATTCTGTTGACCTGTTCAGAATTGGTCGACATCGGCTCAGGGGGGTCGCCTGGCAGTCGGAGGGTTGCCGGTTCGATTCCACCCTGGGTGTGTGTCGGAGTGTCCCTGAGCACCTAACCTAACTCCAGAAATGCTCCTGATGAGCTGGTTGGTGCCTGGCATTGCAGCCAATTGGCGTTGGTGTTCGAGTGCGTGTATTAATGGGTGAATGAGAAGCATCAATTGTACAGCGCTTTGGATAAAGTTGCTATATATATATATATATATATATATATGTGTGCGCGCGCCAGCCATTTACCATTTACCCCTTAAGTGCTCTGAAGTTTGGACAGTAGTCAAGTGTGTGGCAGAAAGTGGGTGAGGCTTTGCCTTTCAGAAATGTGGCTCATCCCTTCCTCAGAAGGCCCGGTGTGGTTTGTTAAGTCCTTGTGATTACGGGATGGCACAGGAATCCTGCTTGTATTTGTTTTAAATGCACCTTATTCTTTTTTAGCATAGGATGCTACAGGCAAAGTTGCCCCGATGAATGATTACTCTCATTCATAAATAAGGAATTTCTGTACATTCGACATGCTCTGCAGTGGCGTGATATCAGACACTATTAAAAACTGGTCTTTCCACTGTTGGTATGGGTTTGTGCTCTCATTCTCCATGAAAGGGTTCCAGGGAGCCACTCCTCAAAAACCATGAGAACATGATGGTGAACTGAAGGTTCCTCCCATGAACCTAGCTATTTTCCCTGTTGAGCCATGCTAACATTTAAACAGTCTTTAGGACTGTGAACATGCGGGCTGTTTTTCTATGCTTTCCCGTGTTTATGGCGGGTGTTGGGTTTGGACTACACCTGGGAGGGACGGGTTGAGGGTGGGCTTTGAGTTTTCCCCCGTGTAGGCTCAGTTTGTGACTCTGAACACAGTGACACCTTTAACACACCTGCGCGTTGAATGCTGTGTCGCCGCCTTCTACAGATGTCTCTGGGGGAGAGGGCCATGCTGACCTGCTCTCCTGATTTCGCCTACGGGCCTGAGGGGTGCGGCAACCTCATCCCAGCCAATTCCATCCTGGTCTTTGACGTGGAGTTGCTGGCGATTTCTGACTAACATCCTCCTGCCCTGTCCCATCGCCGCACATTGCTTTCTGGGTAGGTTTCTCGTGGTCATGCATCACCTTACAGAAGCCAAGTGCTCTTAATTCTCTTAGCAGGTGCCCTCCTGCAGAGAAAATAACACTTCATATTTAATTTATGGACAGCTGCATGTTGATAAGTTTGGTAAGTTGGTAATTCTGTCTTGTTAAATGTACAATAGATAATTTCTAACGGTCAAGAGAGGAATAGCAGCAGCAAATGCCTTCAAACTACAACACTGTTTATCCCTCCCCCTTCTCTGTGAACGCGCCGACGTTGAAACGCCATTGGCTATGGCAGTTGGAACCATTTTCAACCAATGAGCTTGAATTATTGTACAGCTGTACAATGTTTTGCTACAGTGTCGGGCCGTCAACTGTATATTTTGAAACCCGAATTTAAGGACTATAAACACAGGCAGAGGCTGAGTCAACATGTCAGTGAGCCTTTTTCAATGATAGGAAGGCATTTACATTGGTCTTGTAACAATGTTTTAGCACAAATATCTTGCCTATTGTAAAAAAAATTTTTGCTCCCTGCTGGGGATTCAACCCTTTAACCTTTAGCATTCTGGTCCAGATCAGATAAGATTCCTCCGCCCTGGAGATCAGTCTTGGAGATTTCCATTGTTGACTATATGCATTGTACAATCTTTCTGATTTAAAATATGGGTTGAACAGATGGTGAGATGCAAGTAGACATTAAAAATAATAAGTTAATTAGACAATTACTGTATTGCAAGCCTTAGTTACTCATACAGGTGTGTACAAATGTATCCATCGCATGTTCAGGAATGACCTGTTTGAGCTCGGGTGTCCAGGTAGACTGTCCCCTCAATCTTGGATCAAATGTATTTAGTTGTTCTCAAAATCTATTGAATGTGTCATCTGTAAAACATTTATTTTTGTACAAAGGGTTAATTTTTGTACCCCCCCCCCCCCCCTTCTCTCATAGGTTGGCTCCTATCATGAGAAGACACTGGGTTAAGCTGGGAGAGATGCACTGGATTCTACATGGGGCTTGAGTCTCTTTCTGCATTTTCATCAGTTGTCTACTCATAAGAATATATATAAAACCTTTAATGACACCTCCGCATATCTATCCTTAAAAACTGTGGTCCACAACCTTACAACGGTGGCATTATTAATCTTTTAATTGAAACCGTCGCCACCGCCCCCCCCCCCCCCCCCCAAATACTTAATTTATCTTTGTTGTAGTTTGCAAGTAGGCCTAGTGCATGTGGAAGTGTACCAATGGTGAGTAAATGAGAGGGCCTGCAGCTGCTAAAAGTGCCCTCCCACCCTGCTGCTGCACACGGTCACACATTAACGGTTAGCACTTAAACCTCACCTCCATTATAAAGTGGTGTTCCCACACCTTTCGAGTTTGGCCACACGGGAGAAGTGCGCGCGCACACGAGAACAAACGCAGCTCGCCCTTTCAGCATTGAATAACCCGTAGACATGTTTTTTTTTTTTTCTGATCAAAATAATGGCATTTAAATAAAGGCACTTGAATAAAGTCTGTGATTTAGAGTCTGTGTGTCCTCTCAGCCTGATGTCGCCACAGTCGCGCTAATACAGCCCTGGCACCGCCCTCGCTCCATAGTTGCTGTCCCATTGAGTGCATGTACGTGATGAGCCCTGCGCCACATTGATTATGTACATGCCGTGTAGTAAATGGGTGTTTCTGCAGAAAAAGAATCCTGTTACCCAAGTTTCTGATGAATTCTCTTCTCCATATATCACCTGAAATTGCCACGATCTATATTTTTCAGATGCCAACTTTGTAACTTCAATAAATTTTTACAAACTGCACTGGTCTGTTTGCGTGGTCTGTTTTGACTCTTGCCATGTTGTCATTGAAGTTGATAGTCCCAATGGTAGTGCTTGCTGTTGGATAGGATCTGTGCAGATTCAACTTAGAATACCCCTGCCTGTTGCCCTGCTCACTGAGGTAAGGTGTACATGATACCCCTGCCTGTTGCCCTGCTCACTGAGTTAAGGTGTACATGATACCCCTGCCTGTTGCCCTGTTCTCTGAGTTAAGGTGTACATGTAGATTTTACACACAAGCACTTCTGAAGCAGCTGATGAGGCAAAAAGCAAAACTGATGGACAACTTCTGAACTACAACATTGAACATGAAACGTACGCATTCAGCTACATTAAAGAACCACAGATTTCCTGCCATCTCCAGGGTTGTTGCTCTTAACCACTGAATTATCTATTTATCTACTTGTCTCCGTATTGTAAGTGACCCTGGATGAGAGTGTCTGCCAAATGTGTGTAATGTGAAACCGAAAAAAAGTCTACTCGTTAGGGTAAGTGCTAGCGTGTGTTAGGATAGCCTTTACCCTGCTGATTTAACTTGATGAGACAGTTCACCCGAAAATAAAATTCATATACGTTGTGCATTTGGAATGTAAATCTTCCCGTCTCCCATTCAGGTCCATTTCAGGGTGAGCTGCAATGGATGTGTTTTGCTGAAACATCTGGATGGATAGATGGCACTGAGTGAATGGAAACCCTTTTGGGTGAACTTCCCCTTTAATTTTTTATGTTTCAAGTTTCAAGCTAGCTTTCAAGCTCATGGTTTTGTTTATGGACTATTGACTCCTTGAAAACTGATGTAAATATTTAATGTCTTAAGAATGCTTGGTGTGAGCACATGCACATTAAAATGATGTTTTAGTTGATTAAAAAAAAAACCCTTTGCATAAAAGATTCATTCATCCGCACAGTTTCTATTTAGATTCTTTATTCACTGATTCATTGTCTTGATTCCTTCACTGTAGTCTCTGCATGGTTAGTTCATTCGCCCATGTCTCTTTTTGTTTTAGAAATGTATTTCTTAATTGCTTGTATTTACAGCAAGGAAGTTCACATCACTGATAGTCATACTTATACGACACACTGCTCACTGAAAGGATTGTCCAAGCACAGTGAAGCCCAAACTGAAGACAACCCATTCAAGGAAAAGGACAAAGTAACACAAAAACAGAGTTAGAAAAACAACGCTTTTAAGCTATTTAGCCCACAATTAATTCAGGCAGTCCTGTTTAACTCGAATACAGACTAAATTTGCACCATCACAACTACGAGAAATTGATTTCTATTAGCATTGCTGTTTATACAGATTTACAAGCATGTGGAGTGAAAAGAAGTATATCTTGTTCTGAAATACCATTACACATAAAAATATATGCCTCTGTGTGATTCTAGAGGCATGAAAATCAATCTTAACTTCAAGTAGTAGCCCTGCATTGTAAAGTGAATTCTAGTGCAATCAAATACCAAAATATACACAAAAATAAAAATCATTTT
The DNA here is from genome assembly GCF_963514075.1 of Conger conger. Lineage (NCBI taxonomy): Eukaryota > Metazoa > Chordata > Actinopteri > Anguilliformes > Congridae > Conger > Conger conger. The sequence goes on from NC_083773.1 coordinate 8,394,833, forward strand.
CTTAATTTAGGTTCATAATATTTTATGTGACCATCTTTGTTGTCACATATACAGTATGTCCATTCCAATTGGACCTTTTTTGGCCAAAAAAAAACAAAGCAAGCAAAAAGGAGGGACACTGGGTCATTGTGCATTTTACAACTTCCTGTGTTTGACTTCAACATCCAGTGATGACATCAGTTCTTGAAATGGGAAACTTACATACTATGTTCCACCAAACAACAGGGCTGTTGAACTGATAAACACCTAGAAAGCAGAAATCAGAAAATGAATGCTCCTATAACTACAATCAAATAATTACTTACAAAAAACTGCAACAGCAAAACATAAGTCATAATTCACAGCTTCACAGTTCTCACAATCATAATTATACTCATAAACCTCTTTTTTTTTTGAGCATCCCTATAGTTGTCAGAGTAATGAACCACAAAGATCATTAACATTAGGCACCAACAACATGCATGTTGCCCCAAAATCAGAGGTTTGTGATGGGGACATGCGGTAAAAGTGATGGTAAAGTGGAGACTGTGATGGCCGAGGTGTTGAGAGGGAGACATGACCTTAGCTTTCAGTCACCAACAACGGCGGCTGTGCCACTGCACGACCCTGACACTGAACTGCTGGCCTTCTGCGCCCACGTGCTCTGCACAGCAGGTACGACCGTGGTGCTCATCTGGCGCGATGCCCTCTCACTTCGGCAGACAGACAGACTCCTTCCACGCTATACGACGACACAGAGTTACAATCAGTGTGAGGAGAAACAACCGTACTGGTGTACGTCAGGCCCACTGAGCTGAAGGGTCAGGGTTCAGAGAAAAGTCCCTCTGTCTGTGTGTGTGTGTGTGTGTGTGTGTGTGTGTGTGTGTGTGTGTGTGTGTGTGTGTGTGTGTGTGTGTGTGCATTTCTGATTATGTATGTGTGAGTCATATGCTTATGTTTGTGTCTCTGCGTGTGTCTCTGTGTGTGTCTGTGTCTGTGTGAGTCATGTTCTTTTGTGTGCGTGTCTGTGCGTGCGTCTGTACATGTGTGTACATGTGTGTACGTGTGTCTGTGCGCGTGTCTGTACATGTACACGTCTCTGTGCACGTGTCTGTACACGTGTCTGTACACGTGTCCGCGCGTGAGCTCAGATGTATCGTGAGGACGGTTCAGAGTTGGGGCTGCAGGGTGGGCGGAGTCTCAGATCTCAGTCCCGCCCCTGGCGCTGACAGGGCCGCACCGGGCCACGCCCCCGCGGCGCAGGGAGTGCAGGGTGAGCGCACAGCAGCCGCGCAGCAGGGAGCCCATGTTGTACACCGGCTCGCCCGGCCTCCTGGGCCCGCGGCACAGCCAGGCCACGGCCGGCACCACCGGCACCGCCACGGCCAGCAGGTCCATCAGGAAGTGGCGGCTCCAGTAGCTCTTCTGCAGGGGCGCCTCGTCCTGTCCCCCCTCTGCCCCGGCCCCCGCCCCGTCCCGCACCCCTGTGTCCTCCCCCTCCTCCTCCTCCTCCTCCACCTCCACCTCCACGGACACCCTGCAGTGCTCCTCCAGGGGCCCCGCTCCTGTGGGCTGGCAGGTTTGGACTGTGGGCGGGAGCTCCACCGCGCCGGAGGGCGGTGGCGTGGGCGGAGGCGGGGGCCAGTCGGGGTCGCCGACGGTGACGCCGTCCACGGCGACGGTCTCCGCGGCGACGGTGTCCGGGCCCTCGCCCTCCTCGGAGATCCAGGTGGAGGAGGGGCTGCAGGAGGGGGACCTGGGGTGGGCGAGGCCGGGCGGCCGCAGGGCGTGCTCGGTCTGCGCGGCGCACTCGCGCAGGTGCTGCAGGTACAGGTGGGCGCGCGACAGGCAGGGCTGGCTGCTGCTGCCGGCCTCCAGCTCCTCCAGCAGCAGGTCGCAGGTGCACAGCTTGTCGTAGGTGAAGGAGCGGGGCAGGGCGTAGGGCGAGGGCGGGCCCTCGTACAGCAGCGCGTCCAGCAGCAGGTCGGCCCGGCTGTCCCCGCAGGCGAAGCCGCTGTCCTGGGTCTCCTCCCCGCTCAGGCCGGGCTCCGGGCCCGCGCCCGGGTCCAGCAGCGCCTCGTGGCTCAGCTTGGTGTAGGTGGAGCTGCGGGTGAGGGAGCGGGCCGGCGAGCCGCCCCAGGAGCGGGACCCCCCGGGCCCCAGCGAGGCGCGGCTCCCCGGGGCCTCCAGCCTGCGGCCCGGCCCGGCGCCGTCCTGGTGCTGCTGGCCCGGGCCCAGGTTGGTCCGCACCACGTCCACCACCTGCTTCAGCTGCTGGATCTCCCTCTGCGCCTCCTTCAGGGCCAGCTGCGCCTCCACGCGGTGGCACTCCTCCTCAATCCAGTCCTCCTGCATGCGGGACAGCTGAGTGCGCAGATCCTCGATCTCAGAGTCCCTGCGGACACACGCCTCGCTTATTATCATCAGTACCATAATTACGATTATTACGATCATTATATGCTTTATTTAAACTCCATAGCATCAAAGGTCAAGACATTAAAATGACGGACCTCTTTTTGTGATGCTCGAGTGACGGCCATTTTCCATGACGGAGCTACAGCCTCCCACAGCCAGAGCTCAGTCACTGTACTGTACAGCATTATACTCACTGCCCAACGGACCATAGTCATACAGTGCTTCAAAGAGGAATTACACTCTAGAGCACATTCTTTTAGCTGTAAATGTGTTTTCATGTCTACTTTATCATTAAATCATTTTAATCCATGCTGCCATTTCAACGTTTCTGAAATAATATCATTTGGCAGAAAAAACTGGTGGAAAAGAATCTTGGTGCAGCTTTTCTGTATTCCAGAAGACCGATAAATACTCACTGAGTGCTCACTGAGTGTAAGTCAACCAACAACATGCGTGTAAAGGCACGTTTTGTAGCATTCATAGTAGCATTAAAATAAAATGGTTGCAGTAGCACACAGAGATCACAATGCAAGCCTAGAACATGGACGTGGAACCCCAAACCCCCGCCCCGCCCCGCCACACCCCCGTGGGGCGTCTCACCTGTCTTGCAGCGTCTCCATGTTCTCCTTGAGCCGCGCCCGCAGGTGCCGAATACACACCTCTTTCTGCTGCAGGGGTGTCAGGTACTGCTCTGGGGGAGGTGGGCGGATCCCGTGGTTATCATTGCAGGAGGTGTACTTCACGGTACGCCTGAGGGGGGGGAGATTAGATACGCCCTGATCAGTACACACCTGCGGAACACTGCAGCTGTGGTATTTGCCTCAGTTGCGCTGCGTATCTGTGCTCGGTGAGTCGAGTCTGTTGACTAGAGGCTTAAGAGACATGGCTGACCTGTGTCTGAACTGAGTCACCCCGTGGATGCGGTCGGGTTCAGGAGACGTGGCTCACCTGGGCGTGGTGGGGTATGACCTGGCCGTAGGGCTGCAATCGCTGCCTCGGCAGGAGCCAGAGGTGCTGCTGCAGACAGAAGCACTGCCATAGGGATCCCTGCTACTGCACGAGGGAGCAGTCCGTCTAAAAAGGCAGCAAGGGAGCACTGTCAGTGGAACGGGGCAATGCTGTTACTAAAGCAGGATCGCTGTCACTAACAGGGCCTCTGGTATATCCGCCTTTCACTCTGGAGTCCAGTCTGCTACTTTTAGCCTATACTTTTCCACATTCTCATGGCTCCTCCCCTCCAACCCCTCTTGGCCGGCGTCCCACATGGCTCTGTGTTGGTTCTCTCCTCGATTTAAGCTTAATCACTCCGTGTACTTATCTCAGCTCATGGCGTGTCATATCGCTGTTATGCTGACATGAGTGAGTGTGAGTGAATGGTGTGTGTGCCCTGCGATGGACCTGCCGACCTGTCCAGGGTGTATTCCTGCCTTTTACCCAATGTATGCTGGGATAGGCTCCAGCCCCCCTGCGACCCTGTTCAGGATAAGCGGGTTAGGATAATGAATGAATGAATGATTGATTAATGTGGTCTATGTGACCCGTAGACCACATTAGCAGCTTAGTCTCTTCACAGGGGGTGCTCTGCAGCCTGCACTGCTGCCATTTTAGCTCTTCCGCTTATTCAATTATTTAAAAAGTTAAATTGGATTCAGATCAGGTGAATGACTTGGCCAATGAAGAATTTGTTGCTCCAGCAGTATGAGGTCATTGGGATGAAGTGCCAGCCAGTGAGCTCGGAGGCGCTTGCTTGAACAGGAGCTGATAAGACGCTTCTGTACACATGCCTCGGCTGCCATAAGCAGTTGCATCATCAGTTAAGACCAGCAAGCCAGTATCTGTGGCAGCTATACCTGTATGTCCAAACCATAACATCCCCACCATAACATGCTTTGGATCTAGGGCAGTCCCTTTTTGGCCTCCACACTTTGCTCTTGCCATCACTCTGATACTAGTGAATCTCGGTCTCACCCGTCCAACACAGACCTTTTCCAGAACTATTCAGGCTCTGGGGGCGACATGGCTCAGGCAGTAAGAGCAGTCGTCTGGCAGTCGGAGGGTTGCCGGTTCGATCCCCCGCCCGGGCTGTGTCGAAGTGTCCCTGAGCAAGACACCTAACCCCCAAATGCTCCTGATGAGCTGGTCGCGCCTTGCATGGCAGCCAATTGCCGTGAGTGTGTGTATGAATGGGTGAATGAGAAGCATCAATTGTACAGCGCTTTGGATAAAGGCGCTATATAAATGCCAACCATTTACCATCCACCATTCTTTTAGGTACTTTTCAGCAGGCTAAGCATCCTGGCATTTAGTCTTTGCATCAAACTACTGGTTTGCATCTAGCAGTGTAGCCTCTGTAGATCTGTTAGTGAAGTCATCTGAGGTCAGTAGTCACTGACTCATCCATGCCTGCCTCCTGAAGAGTGTTTCCGATCTGTCAGGTAGGTGTTTGATGGTTTTCTTCATTATGGTGAGAATTGTAGAAGTCTTTTATAGCCAACCAATCCCTTTGCAATTACTGAGCTCATTAGTGCTTTCATTCTTCTTATTGACAGTTGATTTCACTAGGCCAATGTCTCTGACAGTTTTTTTTCTCATTTCTCAGCCTCAAAATGGCTTCCTTAACTTTCATTAGTACTCATGCTGACAAACACAAATGACTCCAAAAAAAACCTATAATTGAGACTATATACTTAAAGTTATATAGTTATATCTTCCACCTGCACTACATAAGCAATTGAACACACCTGACTACTTAGAAACACAGGTGAAGCCATTTGTCCCAAACGTTATGGTGCCCTGAAATGGGGGGACCATGTATAAACAATTATGTAATTTCTACATGGTGAAACCAAAGTTTATATTTAAAAAAAATACCATCAACTTTAACTTTAGCACTTTAACCACACATTAATTGTTTCATTAGAAATAAAAAATTGTGGAGTGGAGAGCAAAATAAAGAAAAGATATTTGCCCCAAATATTATGGAGCAAACTGTATATGTGAGAGAGATGGATTAACATGGGCAAAGGGACAGAGAGAGAGTGAGACGGAGTGAGACAGAGTGAGACGGAGTGATACTAACCGCCTGTGTCGCTCTGGAGATTGGTGAGGCATGTGTCCATGACTTGGGCGCATGGAGACCATAAAGCCCGTCTCCATGGGAACACAGTCGAGCTCTATGAACCTGCAGTAGTCAAAACTGAGCAGACACAGTCGACACAAGATTAAAGCTTGCTCCTGGAGACATATCCAGGTAACTTACAGAGAGACCCAATGAGGATATTCTAATAGTTATTCTAGGGATGTGCTAACAGGTATGCTTTTGTTCTTTCAACACATCTTACACAAACAGGACCAGACTGACATTTCAACTTCCTGGACATTCTGTTCATCGAATGTGCTAAAAGCTCAGCGAGTTGCAGCTCTCCTTATTCTTCTGTTTTAGTCCTTTTCCGTCATTACGTGGGAAAGTATTCTATTGTATCTTGGCAGTTGAGGATTATCAGTCTGATCAGACCAATAGAATTAACCATAACAGGAAATGGGGCAGGGAGGAATTAATGCCGGGCATGTCACAACTGTACCTCAACCATCAGTAAAGTACTCAAGTAATTACTGCAGAATCAGTGCAAATCTCCCCCTCCCACTGTACTCTGGTCTGCTCCAAACCAACTCCATCATTAATTGGGATGATAATTTAAGCTTCTTCTAGGGTGGTGGAAGCAGTGATTACACTTGTGATTAAACTTGTACTAGAGCAAAGGATTGCAGAAAATGGGGCAAGCTCCAGCCTGCATTCTTCAGGGACAGGCCAGAAAAAGAATGGCTCACAGGAAATCAGGCTCACAGGAAGTGGATTCGTAAGAAGTGAGAGATTTGTTAGAATTCACAGGAAGTCAGTGTTATGTAAGTATGAACTGTCAGGAAGTAGAGCTCACAGGAAGTAGAACTCACAGGAAGTAGAACTCACAGGAAGTGAGACTCACACTTCTCAAAGTAAAACCCCTGAAACAACTTTACCTGAAATAAATAAATAACAACTGAGGTGAAGAGATTAATGAGAGAACAGAAATAACAAGAGAGAGAGAGAGAGAGAGAGAGAGAGAGGGAGAGGGAGAGAGCGAGAGAGAGGGAGGGAGAGGGAGAGAGAGGGAGAGGAGTGGGATATGAAGACACAATACCTCTGGGAAGCTGTTGAGGCTTTCTGGCTAACAGGAGCAGACATGAGGACAGGCTCTGTTCACTGTGAGGAGCTCAGCTGTGGCCAGCCTAAACACACACACACAGCACACAGCACACAGCACACACACACACACAGCACACACAGAGCACACAGCACACAGCACACACCACACACCACACAAACAAACACTACTTAATCATCAGCAAAGTCAAAATACATACACATGAACACATGAATGCAATACCATTTGCATTCCATTTATGTACTATAACAGAATAATGGAAAACCAATGTGCTTCCCGAGAACTTGACATCAGCTTATTCATTTCTACACTAGTCCACATTCAGTGCACGTATACCAGTGTGAGTGATGCATGAATATTATACAGGGGTGATAGATATGTGTGTGAGACAGAGGTGTGTGAATGATAGAGGTGTGAATGACAGGTGCGTGTGTGTGTGTGTGTGATAGAGGTTTGTGTGACAGATGTGTGTGAACGATAGAGGCGTGAGTGATACGTGAGTGTGTGATAGAGGTGTGCGAGTGGGCAGAGGTGTGTTAATGATGGAGGTGTGAATGACAGGTGCGTGTGAAAGAGGTTTGTAGATGGCAGAGGCATGTGTAATAGAGGCTTGTGGATAATTGAGCGGTGTGAGTGGTAGAGGAGCACGAGTGACAGAAGTGTGTGAGAGATAGAGGCAAGGTAGAGATTTGTCAGAGTGTGCGAATGATAGAGGTGTGTGATAAAGGTGTGTGAGCAATAGAGAAGTGTGTGGGCGAGTGAATTAAAGGAAGACAACACTGCAGTGATGAGTCATCATTCCCAAGGTAAGGTACCAAGTCTTATGCAACAGCAAAACCAGGCCATGCTGCAATCATCAGTCAATGTGCTTCGCAATCTCTCTCACTCTCACACACTGCCTCTCTTTCCCTGTATGTATGACAATGGTCTGTTCAGCATCAGCATTAGTCAGTTCATCAGCCCGCCCCCTCAGCCGACACCAGACTTCACCCGACCGCTGAAACGGCTCCATCCTCCCACGTGTAGTTGTACACACTGACCACGTTTCACCGTGTTCAATAATGTTTCCCAGCATGTAACTAACATCCTTATTAACCAAGTTGGTTTTCTGGAATGTTTTTTATTTTTTTTTAAAATGAAGTCAGAGATGTAGCGATTCTTACAGGAGCATTTGATTGTGAACATTCTAATCTCATTTGAGATATACTTGGTGACAATGATTCTCTACACTATATTTTATATTTTTGGCTGAATCTAGTGTTTCTACAGTATGTGTGAAAACAGCCACTACTTCACTCACTCACATCTCTTACCCATGGCCCTCAGCTCCTGGGCTCTGGTCTGACCACTACTCCACACTGCTGCCCTCAGGTCTACAGTCCAGCACTCAACAGCACTGCTGCCATCATCACCACCATCACCATCACCGTCATCATCATCATCATCATCATGACCATTACCATCACCGTCATCATCATCACCGTCATCATCATCACCATTACCATCACCGTCATCATCATCATCATCACCATTACCGTCATCATCATCATCATCACCATCACCATTACCGTCATCATCATCATCATCATCATAATCACCATCATCACCACCACCACCACCACTATCTTCATCATCACCATCATCATCATCATAATCACCATCATCACCACCACCACCACCACTATCGTCATCATCATCATCATCATCACCATTACCGTCATCATCATCATCGCCATCACCGTCATCATCATCATAATCACCATCATCACCACCACCACCACCACCACCACTATCTTCATCATCATCATCATAACAGATAATGGACTGCATCTTCACTGGGCAAAAGCATGAAAGCACATTCAGGATTCAATCAGCACATTTCCTGTTACGAGGCAACTTCACAGTTCAGCAGTAGTTCTGCAGACAGAAACGCCTTGTTATTGACAGACGTCAGAGGATAATGACCAGACTGGTCAAAGCTGACAGGAAAGTGACAGTAACTCAAATAACCACAAATTACAACAGTGGTATGCATCTCCGAACACATCATAACTAGGATAGGCTGGTAGGATAGGCTACAGCAGTAGAAGTCTAACAAATAATACTAATAAATACCTAATAATTATTAAGTGTACGGATGCATGCATATGTATGTATATATCATTATTAACCTGCAATTATTTTTATATTAAATAATATTACAGTGTTATTATTCTTTGTTTAACATGCCATTATTCTTTATTTAACATGCCATGCCTTGGCAATACAAATGCAAATTTTGTCATGCCAATAAAGCACTTTGAATTTACATGCAAACGAATTTGAATTTGATAGCAACTGACAAAACAGTATAAGAAACAGAACACGACAAAACAAGAACAATCACAGCCCTGAGAGAGAGCATATGTTCCTGTCACCACGCCCCACCACACAGTACCGTGACAAGAGGTCTGTAGGCACAAAACCCAGGCCTGCACAGAGGACAATCAACAAACACAGAACAGACACGCAATCTCGCGCAGACACACGGATACAGACTCACACTGTAAATACACAGACAGACAGGGAAAACGCATATGAAAGAAACAAAGCAACCTTTGTACAATTGACCTCATCTGGGCTGAAATATATAAAGTCGGAATACACAGGAATCATGGTAAAAGCTCTGCGTGTTAATGTTGCTGCAGAGATCGGGCAATAGGTAGACACTCACGGCGCCACAATCAAACCCCTGATGTACACTTGCACACTGGACTCAACCTAAGCCCCTCTGCCTAACAACTCTAATTACACGGAGCTGGATAACAGATTTTCCATCATGCACCTCTCGGTCCCTGGTGATACAGTCAGGGGAAATATCTATGTTAGTTCAGCGCGGGTCAACAGCAGAGCAAGCACAGCACAACTACAGTACAGCCCAGTTACAGCCAAAAACACACACACACACACACACACACTTTAGTTGATTGATGATTGATTGACTGCCAAGACAAAATGGTTTGCTTGCAGCAATGCATTATAGAAGACTATTAATGGATAGTTACCGCGGGTGTGTGAAAGAGATCACATACTTAGAGCAAGGAGCAGCCAGGACACAGACAAACAGAGAGAAACAGACAGTAATAATAAACTTATCCAAACACTAACTAAACTAACTAAAAAACCTCTGGAATCCAAAACGGACCAACAGCAGTACACTTTGGGACAGACCGCAACCTCAATGCAGATGACATCCAATCAGCCCAAAAATGCAACCAAAACACTTTTCTTTTTTCATTAAATTGGAATGCCCAATCGTGCCTTGATTGGGGGATACGTGCTCCACCAGAGCAGGCAATGTCAAACCCCACTTCTTATGCGCTGGAGGAGCACACTTCATGAGCAACTTAATAGGTGGACTTTGCATTGCATTAATGGAATTTGGCAGATGCTCTTATCCAGAGTGACATACAGTTGATTAGACTAAGCAGGAGATAATCCACCCCTGGAGCAATGCAGGGTTAAGAGCCTTGCTCAAGGGCCCAACGGCTGTGCAGATCTTATTGTGGCTACACCGGGGATCGAAACCACCGACCTTGCGGGTCCCAGTCATGCACCTTAACCACTACACTACAGGCCACCCGACTTGCTGGTACCTGATCTGATTATCTATGAGACAAGGACACGAAGCATGGACATTAATGAGATGTGGATCCATGCCGACTGAACCTGGATGGTGCTAGCACAAATTATGTGTCACCCTGAGGGTCTAGCAGGTACAGTCATCCCTGGCATGGTATAGGAACAGCAGACAATACCTCTAGGGGACTCAAACCAAGAACGGCAGCAATACCTCGAGGGGGACTCAAACCAAGACCTGCAGCAATACCTCCAGCTGCAATACCATTGAACACTGAAGACAGAGGAGTGGCATATTCCAGGAGAACAGGCTGTCCCGGGGGAATGGGGCAGTTAGGGAAACAAAGGGCGGTTAGAGGTGTCGCCCTTCCTTATGAAGAGTCCACCTGGCGTGACTAAATTTGACACTCAGTCATGGAAGGAAAGTAACATCCCACCAGGGAATCAACCCTAATTTTATGGGATCTGGGTACAGCATTAACCACAAGACAGGGGCATGTGGGTTAGGAGGCTGGGGGAGGGGGGTGGAGTGAGATGGTGTGCGTCTCCACAGCTGGGACACAAGCCAAACTCACAGTTAAGCGCTCAAACCAGCAGCCCGGGTGAGACTGTGAAGCTGGAACGCAGCAGTAACAGAGACACACTCTCCTCCTCCATATGCACTCAACACTCTGGCCCACTCAGCCTGAACGTTCACAGAGCTCAGAGAGTACTGGTGTAATGCAGTCGTAGTGAAACCCCCCCCCACACCTCTTTACAGATTCATCCACCACTTCATCTTACTGAAAATGAGAAATGTAACACCCAGTGCTAACCCACTCTCCTGAGAGTAGAATACTCCCTCATCATCACCAAAAGCTATAGAACAATACGACTACTACTACTATTAGTAGTATTACTAATACAATATATAATAAGAAGAAGCATAGTAGTAATTATTATGATTATTAGTAGTAGTAGTAATAGTAGTAGTAGTAGTAGTAGTAGTAGTAGTAGTATTACTTACAGTAGTTCCCTTGCAGGTCTATGCATTCCAAACATGATCATGATTTTCAATAAAATACTTTTATGAGAAGATTTATAACGTCAGGAGAAGGAACTGGTGGGTGATGAAGGAGACTGACAGAGAAAAACAACATGCTCTGAGGGTGATGGCTAAGTCTCCATGGAAACACGGCCAGACCGTTCGCCAGCATAGCTCAGCTACAGGTGTATTTATTTCTCATAAATCATGATGTATGGAGCCTACGTGCAAACGGCATGTGATTGAAAACGGTGTACACAAGACCGCATGTCCCTTGAGGTAATTACATTCGTACCGCACCTAGCAAACCGGCTGCATGCGAGCATGAAAAAAAATCCGTGCTACATTTTGTACATAACGTTTGCAGCATACTTTTAATTTTAATTACGTTTTAGTGTGTTGGCAGTATTTAAGAGTTCGCTACGAACAATTAGGCCTTTCCTGTTGCACCTTAAAAGAAGTAGCCATGGGAAAGCTTAATGCAAACATAGCTGCAGTTCATCAATGGTAAATGCTGTGCGTAACGGGTTAAATACAAACCCCACGGCGCTGGGAACAGTAGAGACAGTGTCCTAATTTTGTAAACCGGTCAGCAACATCACGTTGAAAATAATGATCTTTAACTGAGAAACACTGAAAAACGTTTGTGCAGGCGTATGTGTGGTCGTGTGTTTAGTCTCACCTCACCGTCGAGATATCGCCAAACAAGGCGAGTTCGCTACAGCGCATCATCGCCAGTCATCGCAGCAGAAACCACAACGGAGGGGACGGGACGCAACACAACAAACAATCAACACAGGCTGCATTCTGATTGCAATGCAACTACATAATTAGCCATACGCATTTATGTTGCTGTGCCCATCTGCTAATACTACTGTTGAACGTCATATCCTATCTTTGCAAGACATTTCTATTTTAGTGCACAATTTATCGTGGTAGGTTACCCTATATAGCGAGATAAAGATGTCATACAGTCCCTGTCAGATTGGAATTGTCCCAGTATTTGCAGAGGTGGGATGAAATAGCAAGATTGAGTATAGAAATAAAGCGTGGTTTTACCGGCACCCCCCACGGTCCCATGGTTGAGCAGACTCCCGTTTTGTATCGGAGTCCGCTGATGCTCCGCAGTCGCCTCTCTGGAGCGAAGCTCGCGCGTGCACAGACTGGGAAAAGACGGGCTCGTGTCAATGAAACGGCTTTGTGGATGGCATTCGTGTGCCGAACAAATCGCAAGGGGGCAGTGTTTTTTTTGCGCTACAATCGCACCATAGAAGTTGGCGTCGGTGTTTTGGTCACGTTTCTTGACAGCTGTTTGGATCTCCATGTGCACAGTTCTACTGATGGCGCAGAACATTTACCGGGGTGAAGGTGGGGCAACTCCAGGAGGTTGCAGTGTAACACCTCTTGACTTTTTCTTCACATTTTCCAGACTGTTCTGGAAGCAAAAGGAGGTCCTGTACTAGATACCTATCAAAGTAGCCACTGAGTGTTCGTGATGAAGCCAGTTGACTTTGACTCCATTTGTCATTTTTGACGAGATGCTTCCCTCTTGAAAATTCCAGACTAGACTGGTCAAGCTAGTTTAAACTGTGTTTTCAACACTTTTAGCTGGTCAAACAGTTGTTCACCAGCTGACAAGCCCATGCACTTACCAGTTGACCACCAACTTAACCAGCTTTGTCCAGCAAGACACCAGCCACAGACGAGCCACAGACCACCTACAGTATGACCAGCTAGAAGTGTCAAACACACATCTTAGAATCCCAGCTGGTTTTGGCAGGAATTTTCAGCAGGGGTGACTTCCATCCAAACATTTATTTGACTTGACTTGCAGTTAAGCCACTGCAGAAATGTAAAAAAAAAAAAAAAATTACTTTACATGGATCTTAGGACTTAGGACTTGGTAGCAACTCCGCTATTCAAACAGTAGAACTCTCTATACTCACTAACAGGCCATTCAAGAGATAAACACAACCAGAAATTCCCATCATACGATCCGGAGGACTGACATTGGCGAATGCGCACAGTTCCGAAACGGACACAGAACCTGGCAGACAGACCGAGAAGTAAAGGCACTCCAACAGCACTCAACGCAACGGCAATCCATCAAGAAAAGCTATGCAACAGTGTGAGCATTTCAATTGGCTCAGGAGGTAAGAGCAGTCGTCTGGCAGTCGGAGGGTTGCCGGTTAGATCCCGCTCGTGGTGTGTCGAAGTGTCCCTGAGCAAGACACCTAACCCCCAAATGCTCCTGACGAGCTGGTCGGTGCCTTGCATAGCAGCCAATCACCGTTGGTGAGTGAGTGTGTGTATGAATGGGTGAATGATTGCAGCGCTATACAACTGAATGGGTCAACTGTACAGCAATATAAATGCCAACCGTTTACCATTTAAATTGGTTTACATTGTACCTCTGGATTGGAGGCATCAAAGACCCAATTGTGTACTGTACCATAGACTATGCCACCTTGGGAATTGCACCCAGATCAGTAGTTGACAGTGAACACGTGTAAAAGGAATCCCCATGCAGATCTTTTCAATTAAATCTGGAAAATCAGTATAATA
>NC_083773.1:8413635-8433635 GCF_963514075.1 Conger conger
CCCCACTCCAGCCTGTGTTACTGTATTTACCTGTTCCCCGGGGGCAGCCAGGGCGGAGCTCCTGGTTCTGGGCGCGTTTCGGAGCGGGGTCTTGTGGAGGCTGAGCCCCCTGGAGCTTTGGTCCGGAGATTCCTGCAGGAGGCTACAGTCGCCCCCAAACGCCACACCGCTCCCCTCAGCATCTGCACGCGTCAAGAGACAGGAGGACACAGGGTGCACGTGGTGGAGCAGCCAGCAGGGGGCAGCGTGGTCCGCGGAACAGCACAGTGGAGGGAGAGCCATACACCTTATTCCGCTTAAAATGCTAAATGGTTAAATGGTTGGCATTTATATTGCGCCTTTATCCAAAGCGCTGTTGATGGATTGATGGATCTAATTCACCCATTCATACATACATACACACACACACACACACACACACACACACCAACGGCGATTGGCTGCCATGCAATACTGATGTTTTGGGAAAATATTTATTCAAATTCCCAAATTTAATTCCTTCGCAGACGTTTTCTTTTACCTTCAAAAGACTTATATCCGGCATCCACTTTAATGGGAGCCCCAATGCTTTTCCCTCAACATGTGCAGTACTGGCTCAGTTCACATGCTTCACCAGTATAGGTTAGCTGAAGGCGTGCTCGCCAGAGTAGTTAAATATGCATGTGGAAGTGATCCATCATCAGATTATTACTGCTGTGTATTCGTGCTGGTGTGTGTGTGTGTAACTGTCACTCCAGGGGCCTTGTTGGAAGGGCTCTGTGACGCTGACGCAGACATAAACACACTGTGTCTTTGCGGGCTCCTCATCTGCTCCGGGCCGCTCTCCTCCGCTTCCCGCTCTGCCTCCGATCGGCGCGGCAACGAGTCTCTGGGGAACAGCTGTGGAAACGAGGGCTGCTTACCCACAATGCACGGCACCGACTCCCGGGCACTCAGCCCTGTACATTCAGAATTGCTCATCAACCCAAATGATCATGCTGCTGTACACGGAGTGCCTGCTACAGGTGTGTCTGAGCGAGTCACCGGTCACAGGTGTGCATGTGCGTGTGTGCATTACCTGTTACAGGTGTGTGTGTCTGTGTATTACCCGTTAAGAGGTGTGTCTGTGTATTATCTGTTACAGGTGTGTGTATCTGTGTATTACCTGATATAGGTATGTTTGAGTGTATTATCTGTTACAGGTGTGTGTATCTGTGTATTACCTGTTACAGGTATGTTTCAGTGAGTCACCTGTAACAGATGTGGGTGTGTATTATCTGTTACAGGTGTGTGTGTGTGTGTGTATTATCTGTTACAGGTGTGTGTGTGTGTATTATCTGTTACAGGTGTGTGTGTGTGTATTATCTGTAACAGGTGTGTGTGTGTGTATTATCTGTAACTGGTGTGTGTGTATTATCTGTAACTGGTGTGTGTGTGTGTGTGTGTGTGTGTATATTATCTGTTACAGGAGTGTGTGTATTATCTGTTATAGGTGCGTGTGTATTGTCTGTAACAGGTGTGTGTGTGTATTATCTGTTACAGGTGTGTGTATTATCTGTAACAGGTGTGTGTGTATTATCTGTAACAGGTGTGTGTGTGTGTATTATCTGTTACAGGTGTGTGTATTATCAGTTGCAGGTGTGTGTATTATCTGTTACAGATGTGTGTGTGTGTGTGTATATTATCAGTTGCAGGTGAGTGTGTGTGTGTATTATCTGTTACAGGTGTGTGTATTATCTGTTACAGGTGTGTGTGTGTATTATCTGTTACAGGTGTGTGTATTATCAGTTGCAGGTGAGTGTGTGTGTGTGTATTATCTGTTACAGGTGTGTGTGTGTGTATTATCTGTTACAGGTGTGTGTATTATCAGTTGCAGGTGTGTGTATTATCTGTTACAGGTGTGTGTGTGTGTATTATCAGTTGCAGGTGTGTGTGTGTGTGTATTATCAGTTGCAGGTGAGTGTGTGTGTGTATTATCTGTTACAGGTGTGTGTATTATCAGTTGCAGGTGAGAGTGTGTGTGTGTGTGTGTATTATCTGTTACAGGTGTGTGTGTGTGTGTATTATCTGTTACAGGTGTGTGTATTATCAGTTGCAGGTGTGTGTATTATCTGTTACAGGTGTGTGTGTGTGTGTGTATTATCTGTTACAGGTGTGTGTATTATCTGTTACAGGTGTGTGTGTGTATATTATCAGTTGCAGGTGTGTGTGTGTGTATATTATCAGTTGCAGGTGTGTATATTATCAGTCACAGGTGAGTGTGTGTATTATCAGTCACAGGTGAGTGTGGATGAGTCGGGTGCGGCTCTGTGCACCTGTTTGAGGTGCAGGTGCACGGGCGGCACGCAGTAGCTGCGTAAGAGCTTGTGCACGCTCCCCATCTCCTTCCACTCCATCAGCCTGCGGGTGGGCGGAGCCATGTCCATGGGACACAGCAGGTCGGCCGTGTCTGTCAGCTGGTCTCGGATCGCCTCGTTCGACAGCTCCTTCAGCTGGTCAACCAGCAGCCTCCTCTTCCTCCTCATCCTCTTCCTCTCCGAGGAGACTGAGGAAAGGCCACAGGTGCGTTACAGGTGTGTGTGTGATGCAAGTGCGTGTGAGTGTGTGAGTGTGTGTGTGCGTGTGTGCGAGTGTGTGTGTGTGAGTGTGTGTGTGAGTGTGTGTGTGTGTGTGTGTGTGTGAGTGTGTGTGTGAGTGTGTGTGAGTGTGTGTGTGAGTGTGTGAGTGAGTGTGTGTGTGTGTGAGTGTGTGTGTGTGTGTGTGTGTGAGTGTGTGTGTGAGTGTGTGAGTGTGTGAGTGTGTGTGTGTGTGTGTGTGTGTGTGTGTGTGAGTGTGTGAGTGTGTGTGTGAGTGTGTGTGTGTGTGAGTGTGTGTGAGTGTGTGTGTGTGTGAGTGTGTGTGTGTGTGTGTGAGTGCGCGTGAGTGCGCGTGAGTGCGTGTGTGTGCGAGTGTGTGTGTGTGTGTGTGTGTGTGTGAGTGTGTGTGAGTGTGTGAGTGTGTGTGTGTGTGTGTGTGTGAGTGTGTAAGTGTGTGTGTGAGTGTGTGTGTGTGTGTGTGTGTGTGAGTGTGTGTGTGTGTGAGTGTGTGTGTGTGTGTGTGTGTGTGTGTGTGAGTGTGTGTGTGTAGCGGTAGATCGCAGCCAGAGAGGCACGAGGGGGGTTTGACTTACGTGTTTCAGAGACGGGCTCGAGGGCGAAGCCTTCCTCCTCGTTCCCCAGCAGGGTGGTCTGGTCCGGTGAGGAGGCCTTGGACTGGGGCCGCAGGGTGGGGCTGGGGCTGTCGGGATGAGCTGCAGGGGGCGTTCAACACGCCCGGTCACTGGGTTCAACACGCCGGGTCACTGGGTTCAACACGCCGGGTCACTGCGTTCAACACGCCCAGTAACTGCGTTCAACACGCCCGGTTAGGACGTAGTTCAACACACCCTGCTACTGGGTTCGACACGCCTGGTCACTGGGTTCAACACGCCCGATCAGTGCGTTCAACACGCCCGGTCACTGGGTTCAACACGCCCGATCAGTGCGTTCAACACGCCCGGTCACTGGGTTCAACACGCCCGGTCACTGGGTTCAACACGCCCGGTCACTGGGTTCAACACGCCCGGTAACTGCGTTCAACACGCCCGGTTAGGACGTAGTTCAACACACCCTGCTACTGGGTTCGACACGCCTGGTTACTGGGTTCAACACGCCCGATCAGTGCGTTCAACACACTGAACTTCAAATACTGTTGCCTATATTGGAGCGCGAAGCGTACAAAACCGTATGATGGGTAGTACAGAGCGGACAATTTCAAATGCATTGAGAGGAAATAAGGGTCATTTACTGAATACGTATTTTGTAGAAAATAGAAAATATTAACATGGAGCAAATGTGCTTTATTTAACATCAAAGAAAAAGTCAAGAAAGCTTTCCTTTGATAACAACAGGAGCACCGCTGGTCATGTATCCTTGTTTAGTTTTGCTGTACTTTTAGAAATGTTCTTCTTGATGTTTGTTGGGAATTAGATGGTCGGCCTGGAGCAGATAGTGTGGTGAAAATGAGCATTTGACTTTATTTTCTGAAATCTGTGAGGCCGAAAGAAACTTTTTCTCTTCTGCGCTTTGAAAAGAATATAAGGAATGTCCTCAAAGAGACGCCGACATTCTCACTGGAGAGCTAATCAAGGAGCACACTTCCCATGTCCACATCACTACCACACCCGATTGTCAAACCACCACCAGATTAGCACTAGCACGTCTAAACGCAAGCCTTCCACAATCACAGTGACAACAGAACACGGCAAAATGAAGTGCTTATGAATTATTTGAATAACCTTTGGCGCCTAAAACATGCGTTTCATCGTTTAGACGTGTAATGCGTCTGTAAATGCAGACTAGAAGTCACACCCCTAGGCTGCATACACGCTCCTAACCGTTAGGGGTAAAAATGACATATCTCAAGAGGGCATCGCCTTTAACCACAAACATGTGCATCGTATTGAAACACAACGCGTGTGCACCTGTCTCTTACTGCCAGTAGACGGCGCCTAATCCCCACACAAAAGTCGAGAATACTCTTTTTTTTTTTTTTTCGGTTGAATTGTTATTATCAGTTTGAATGTATATCTGTAAATATATATTTAATACACAGCTATATTCATCAGCCATTGATTCTTTATTATACACGCACACACACATGCAGACACGTACGCACACACACACGCAGACACGCGCAGACACGCACACACACGCACACACACACGCACACACACACGCACACACACACACACACGCACACACACGCACACACGCACACACAGACACGCACACACACGCACACACACACGCACACACACACACGCACACACACGCACACGCACACACACGCACAGACACGCACGCAGACACGCACACACACACACACATGCAGACACGCAGATACGCACGCAACACACACACACACACACACACACACACACACACACACACAATAGTTTACCCTGGGTGACGGCTGTCGGAGGCGGAGTTGCTGGCATCTCTTTTTCAGTGTGGTCAGATGAAAAGTTGATTGGCATCACATCTTCAGCAGAATTCGACATGAAGTCTGTTTGGGGGGGGGGGGGTGTGGGCGGAAGGTTTATTTAGTGCAAAGACTTTTTAAGACTTTAAGAGTATTCCCCACGCACAAAACAGCGGCTTTATATGCCATGGCAAAGATGCAACTTCACCGATTTGTTGGACAACAAGAGTGGAGGGCGTTAGACCGCTCCGAGAGACGGCGTCACACTCGGACACTCAGCTCTCAGAGACACAGCCTTCTCCATTTAATTTTTTATTAAAAATACAAGCCACTTCTAGACAATCCAACGCAATGTCACATCTGATGACTGTGACCATGTCTGTGTGCGGCTTTGGGGTCAGATACGGGTCAAACTTGTCGAAGTCTGATCAGGATAGCATCTGGGAGTAGCACATCATATCTGAACTTATACCCTGCAGCTGCGCTTTCTCCTGTCACCAATATTCTCCTGACATGTAACATCGTTGCAGAAAATTGCAAAACATCCTGTTGTAGAGCAGATCATCGGCTAGGGGAAATGCCATCTTAGTGTAACTGCACAGAATCAGATCTGCAAATCATCGCAGATAAAGAGTCGGCGGGAGATTTACTGGATAAAAATCAATCTCATTTTCAGGCTTTATCAGAAATCAGTTTAACAAGGTCATGCTAATGTTGCTAACTCGCTAATGTCTACCCCTGTGGGCAGAGTTTGGGAATAGCGCATGTAACTAAGGTAGGCCTAGTTGGTCAGATTCTGAGGAGAGGCACTGCCATCATACCACCTTAACTGTTTAAGAAAGAGTCGAGAACAAGCTTCCAAGAGCCTCTGGGCAAAAGCGTAAATTGTGGTGGTGAATGCGATGGGAAGCAAAAGTGGCTGCCATAAGCAGGACTGTACCTTTAGAAGCCATGCAGAGGGCCTGGCATCTAAAAAGGTATTCATGGTGCGTACATATGTGTGTGAGTGAGTTTAGGAGTGTGTACATGAGTGTGAGTCAGTTTGGGAGTGTGTACAGTACTGTGCAAAAGTTATTTGGCAGAACAGTTAAAAACTGAATCAAATCAATATTTTGTGACCACATCACTTCTCTGAGATAGCCAACGCTGTCCTGCAGTTCTATACAATCAGCAGGGAGGTTGTTCCAAGCATGTCGGAGGACTTGCCACAGTTCTTCTGCAGACGTCGGTTGGCTCCTTGCTTCTGATCTCAGACAGTTTTTATGTAAAAAGTAGTCAATTGCTTCCAGTAATATGTTACTTTTTAAATTAAATACAAAAATGTCTCTGTAAAATAAAATCTTTTGGAAAATGAATATTTGGAAATCTCAAATGTGTTCTTTTATACTAACACACACACAAAAATAAATATATATATAATAAAGTCTAGGTTGCCTAAGCCTTCTGCACAGTACTGTACGTATGTGTGCAAGTGCATATGAGTGAGTTTAGGAGTGTGTGTGTGTATGTGCATATGAGTGAGTTTAGGAGTGTGTGTGTGTGTGTGTGTGTGTGTATGTGTGTGAGTGCATATGAGTGAGTTTAGGAGTGTGTGTGTGTATGTGTGTGAGGGCATATGAGTGAGTTTAGGAGTGTGTGTGTGTATGTGTGTGAGTGCATGCAAGTGAGTTTAGGAGTGTGTGTGTATGTGTGTGAGTGCATGTGAGTGAGTTTAGGAGTGTGTGTGTGTGTGTGTGTGTGTGTGAGGGCATATGAGTGAGTTTAGGCGTGTGTGTGTGTGAATGCATGTGAGTGAGTTTAGGAGTGTGTGTGTGTGTATGTGCATGTGAGTGAGTTTAGGAGTGTGTGTGTGTATGTGTGTGAGTGCATATGAGTGAGTTTAGGAGTGTGTGTGTATGTAGGTGTGTGAGAGGGCATATGAGTGAGTTTAGGAGTGCGTGTGTGTGAATGCATGTGAGTGAGTTTAGGAGTGTGTGTGTGTATGTGCATGTGAGTGAGTTTAGGAGTGTATGTGTGTGTATATGTGTGAGTGCATATGAGTGAGTTTAGGAGTGTGTGTGTGTGTGTGTGTGTGTGTGAGGGCATTGGAAGTTGACTCCTACCCAGGAAGTCCACCCCAAGCTCCTCGTCCCCAAAGCCGTCGCCGGGATCAGCCAGAGTGGGGAAACTGATGTCAAACATGCCCCCCTGCTGGTGAGACTCCTCCCCTGCAGGGAGAGAGGGACATTCATCGATTCATTCACTGCCATTTGCTATTGTGTCAATAATTATAATTGTGGCTATTTCAGTGAGCAGCGAAAGTAGTTCATTAGTTTTTATTCTCCATATTAGATTGTGGCAAAGGCCGTAAATCCGTATCTGCGCTTTGGAAAGGCTTCAGTTGTCATGCTAATGAAGTAGACTGCGTTTGAAATTGAGATAAAGAGAGGAGGGAGAGAGAGAGAGCGAGGAGATGGAGGGCACTGATAGGGGCAGAGATAGAGAGGGGGGGGTGCTTATTCACACACACATTAGGTTCATCAGTTCAGTCTTACTGCTCTTTCAATCGTGTCTTTATTTAAGTGGCCTAATAAAAGTTGGTTTAAAGTAACGTAAAAACTCACCGTGTTCCGAACACCAAGTTAGCTCACCATGTTCCAAACAGTGAAACTTTCACGACGAATAAATAAAAGCTTGTTTTCGTATGCTTTGCGCTCCTCCAGCTTTACAGTGGTGTTTGGACCGTGGTGAGCTAACGCCATGTCGTTGTCTCTATAATAATTGGTCCAATTCACATCAATGAAAGTGTTTTAGTTTCTGGGGTAGTCAGTAAGCAAACATGATCATAAACCGCATTCCTCAGGAGAAAAACTACCATTGAACGGTTGTTTCACAGGCCACAAACCAGCTGTAATTACAGTAGTGCAGCCCAGGAACTGTAATTAATTACAGTAGTGCAGCCCAGGAGCTGTAATTAAAGCAGTGCAGCCCAGTAGCTGTAATTACAGTAGTGCAGCCCAGTAGCTGTAATTAATTACAGTAGTGCAGCCCAGGAGCTGTAATTAATTACAGCAGTGCAGCCCAGTAGCTGTAATTAAAGCAGTGCAGCACTAGTTCACCAGCGGGAGCACGGGGACGGACGGGCGGATACCAAAGTCTGACTGCAGCAGAAGGAAGCTGTTTCCCAGGTCCTCCTTCAGAGTGATGTCCTCCGTGCGGCACTGGTTCAGGGAGAAATGGTCGGCCACTCCGATGGCACTGAAAGCGGCACACGGGCGCCGCGGCAAACACAGCGACCCGTCAGTCAGTCACGCGCGCACGCGCGCCATCCCTGTCTGCTGGAAACTCACAAAGACTGATAATATCAGTCCAGCGTTCCTCAGCGGGCGCAGTCACCGCGCAGGCCGGACTGGCGACGGATCAACGCGTCGCAACTTCACTTGACGCTCACTCGAGCCCACCAGTGGGGAAAGGTGGCTTTGTCATCGGCTCTTGGGCAAGACGGACCCGGGGGCCCAGACTCCCTATGCAAAATGCTGCTTCGGCTACACAGACGTCTGGCAGTTGTGAAATAAGTACGTTAAAGGTACAATAGGTAATTTCGGACTTCCGACGGCCAAGAGAGGCCAATAGCAGCAACAAACACCTTCAACACTGTTCATCCCTCTCCCTTCTCTGTAAATGCGCTGATGTTGTAACGCCAGTGGCTGTGGCAATTAGAACCAATTTTCAACCAATGAGCTTGAATTATTGTAGTTATACAATGTTTTGGTACAGAGCGTCGGGCTGTCAACTGTATGTTTTGAAACCCGAATTTAAGGACTATAAACACCGGCAGAGGCTGAGTCAACATGTCAGTAGGGATGTGTACCGAGAGCCGGTATTCTTTGGTACCGGTTCCTAATTGGTCGGTACCAGAGTACCGCTAAAGATTCTGGACAAACGATACTGTTTTCGGTATTTTTTAAGAGTCTACCTAACCGTCGCGTAATTATGACACTGCCGCCGTCGACAGGTTATGATGCAGCGCCCCGTTGTTTTCTCTAGTAGTCAATATGTCGGCCATAAGAGCAAAGCGCTCCAAGGTATGGGCTCACTTCATCAAACTCAATGAATCCTCGGCTCAGTGCAACATATGCAAGAAAGTAGTTGCGTCAAAGGGGGGGTAACACCAGCAACATCATGAAACACTTGCAGTCTACCCATAGCATAAAGCTGAAGGAGTGCGGCGTGTTTGACTGCCTAAACAACGCATCTAAAGTTAGCAACCCGGCAGACGGTAACCACACCGTGCCCTCCTCCGTGCAGGCAGACTCCAACAGTGCTTCTTCATCAAGTCACAGTGAGTGTATGAATCATTAAAGGGGAAGTGAAATACTAGATTAAGTTGGCATAATTTACAAGATTGATCCACAATATATACATCCTTAAAGGTTTAAGACTGCCAGTAAAGCTGGATTAAAAATAATAAGTAATTAAATTACCCTTTTTTAAAACATGCGCAGCGCCATTTTATCCGAGTGTATAGCGTGACGTCACTCTGTCCAGAGCGATCTCGGCTGCTGCCAGAGAAAGTAAATATGTTGCTTTTCCTAAATGGGTCAGGAGAAGCGCCTCCCCTACACTGTTCTGTTTACATGTATGGGTCTGTTGGGTTGAACATGTAGGCAAGGGCTTTGGTCATCTCCCTAGGTTTTTATTTTATTTAATCTATTCTGAGAAGCATTTGTAATTTTAAGTTAAGCTTCTGTTCTGTTGAAGCATTATCACATTGACAGTTACCTTTAAGGCTGTTTTTTGACATACCTCGCACTGCACATGTTGACTTGCTAAGGGCTTAAAAGGCAGGTGCTGTAAGTTGTTTAATGATGTTGCTGGTGTTACCCCCCTTGTGGTAATAAAAAACGATTGAATCTTATGTAATTGAATCTCAATAAAATCCTAACGATACACATCCCTACATGTCAGTGAGCCTTTTTCAACGATAGGAAGGGACTTACAATAGTCTTCTAACGCTATTTTAACACAAAAATCTTACCTAGTGTACCTTTAACAATATAAATTTTGGTACCGCCTGTTCAGCTGCACATTAAGCACCTTCTGCCACCTCAAGTCTGCGCAGGCCCGGCTGGTGCACTGCAGTGTGTTAGGAGGCGGCGGCCGACTCTGTTTAGAGGAGATTGCACGCTTATCTGCACTCTCCCGAATCAATAGTGCGGGGTTGCTGCAGTAAACGCCGATATACACTCAGCGACCACTTTATTAGGTAGACCTGTACAGCAGCTCGATAATGCAACTATCTAATCAGTCACTTGTGTGGCAGCAACTCAATGTATGCATAGAAGCATGAATCAGAATGAAGTGGATGGGCTACAGCAGCAGAAGACCAATAGGTCCAAAAAGTCAAATGAATACCTGGTCACCGAGTGTATAATGCGATTGGACATTTCAACTTGAGAGATAAAATTCAAAGTCTGTAATGCAGTACACCATAGACTTCACATCATGGTGCTCCACAAAACCTACACAAAAATACATCGGCCCCTCATTAAAGGTCCACTGGTCACCCCTTTCTAGCTCTTTAATATCAGCCTGCTGGACACTATAAACTGAAGAGAGCCACCAATTTGCGGATGGATATGGCTGATCCAGGAAAGAATTAACATTTAAATATGGCAAATGGTAAATGGTTGCCATTTATATAGCGTCTTTATCCAAAGCGCTGTACAATTGATACTTCTCATTCACCCGTTCATACATGCACTCACACACCAACGGCGATTGGCTGCCATGCAAGGCAGCTTGTCAGGAGCATTTGGGGGTTAGGTGTCTTGCTCAGGGACACTTCGACACACTGAGGGCAGGATCGAACCGGCAACCCTCCGACTGCCAGACGACTGCTCTTACCTCTTGAGCCAATGTCGCCCCAAATAAACACAACAAAGTAGGCAGTGCTTCAAATAATAGAAAAATAAAATGGGTGTTCCTCTATACGAATAGCAAAACAAATATTTTTCTGTCGCAAGTCAAGAACTAGAAGAGTTATGAGACTGAACATGTGTAGACTGGCCATCCTTAATGAAATGGAATGAACACTACATACTCCTGAAAGCCACCCTCCTAGGACACGTCAGCGATTCTCACATAAACTCAGGGCCCTTTGGGCTGTAATACAGACATTTTAACCGTCAGTCCATCCGATCTTTCTCCCTACTGCACAGTGGGGGAGCAGTTTCAACGGTTCTAAAATGAATTAAAAAATAAGCAACAATGCAGCATTTTTCTTGTTAGAACAGCATAATTTCTGTCCAGTTGAAACAAAACTTACTTCTCATACTTTTTTAAACTCATTTTAGGATTCATCTTGTTGAGAGCATTTTTGCTTTGATTGGATTTTGGATTTTGTGGGTTTCCATGGCATCCATGCATCCCTTTTCAATCATATGAAGATGCAACCTTGAAAAAAAAAGAAAAAAAAAGAAAAGTAGAAAAGTAGAAAAGTAAACCTGGTAATAGAGCTTGCTCTAGAGGGAGAGAAGAAACACCAAAAGGAACAGGTACTGGTCTGATGAGTTGGTTAACCTCAGCGGGGGCGATAGCATTCCTTTCATCTCACGGAGAATGCAGCCAAGGTCAGAGTGTGGGCATCGTCCACAGCCGAGAGGCAGACAGAGTTTCTCCCGAACATGACCGTTTTAATTGGCTGTTAAAAATCAATCAAGTGTTCTTGGACTGCTATGGCTCATTACCACGGATGGCTGATTTGAGGATGATGAAATTAAAAACCACTGCCATACCTGGCATCACATGGGGGGGGGGGAGGGGGGCGGCTGAGAGCTCTTCATCCTGTGCATCGCACTCCCAAAGCCGCACACGGTCATGGTCACGCACGCGTTCCCCTATGTGTTCCCATTTCTCGCCCTTTCATTTTATTATTAATCTTGACTGAGCACCCATGATCTTTAGCGGCAACGCCCCCCGCCGTGAGGCGATGGCACGTTCCGGGGTGGGTAGAGTAGGTGTCCATCTCATTTGCCAAGTGTTCTCTAACCAATCAGGTGCCAGCAGGGTTCTGCGTGTGGCGATCCGTAACCAGCTGTGCAGCCGAATTTGTCAACAATATTCAGACTCGAGGGGCGACATTGACTCGGGTGGTGCAGTCGTCTGGCAGTCGGAGGGTTGCCGGTTTGATTCCGGTCTGGGTGTGTCGAAGTGTCACTCAACGAGTGAGCACCTAACCCCTAACTGCTCCTGACGAGCTGGTTGGTGCCTTGCATGGCAGCCAATCACTGTGAGTGTGTGTATGAATGGGTGAATGAGAAGCATCAATTGTACAGTGATTTGGATAAAGGCGCTATATAAATGCCCACCATTTACCATCTATATGACATAGAGGTACCTCAAAACAGGGTCCTGTGACATCACATTTCGGACGAGGTCAGACTGCAGAAAGCATTTTTTTAACTGTATAGGAACTGCAGAACATGCTTTTCTACCCGGTTCTTTAGCCTAAAATGATATAGCCTCATGAGTGTTAAAATAATGGCATGGATTTAAATGTTTCACTATAAAGTATATAGAGAGTAATTACCTGTTAAGTTATAAGCTGATGTCACACTCCACAAATAAAGCTACCTCACCCTGCACAGCAGGACTTGCTAGTGCAATCCGAATAGGGCGGCCTGTAGCGTAGTGCTGTAGCCACAATATGATCCGCACAGCCGTTGGGCCCTTGAGCAAGGCCCTCAACCCCGCATTGATCCAGGGGAGGATTGTCTCCTGCTTAGTCTCACCAACTGTACATCGCTCTGGATGAGAGCGTCTGCCAAATGCCATTAATGTAGTGTAGGGCGGCCGGTAGCGTAGTGGTTAAGGTAAATGACTGGGACACGCAAGGTCGGTGGTTCTAATCCCGGTTCAGCCACAATTTAAAAAAATAATAATAATAATCTGCACAGCAGTTGGGCCATTGAGCAAGGCCCTTAACCCTGCACTGCTCCAGGGGAGGATTGTCTCCTGCAACTGTACGTCGCTCTGGATAAGAGCGTCTGCCAAATGCCAATAATGTAATGTCATGAATACAGTCCAGCAGGAAAACAAGGTTATGAATGCTTAAACAGTGTCGCTTAAACCAAAAGGCTGATGAATGTGCTGATGAATGTGCGGTGGGAAAAAGCTGTACTTGATGTCCGGGAGCTGGGTGCTGAAATCGGCAAAGTCCTCCGCGAGAGTGATGACCTTGAAGGTGGCCTCCAGGTTGTCGCTGGGGAGATCCGTCTGACCTGGGGGGAAAGACCAGTTGTGTCAGCGGGGACGTTTCACGGTCATATATTATTATACATATTTTTTTTTTTTTGCATTCATGCAAGCGTAAAAGGATTTTATGTTTGTTTGTTTGTTTTCAACGGCATTGTTCACGTTTCTCTTGCTGGTACGACTGTTTCGCCCGCACGGTCGACTCTGAGGCTGCGGGTTAAAGCCACTGCAGCCTGGAAGGGTTCCCCTGCCCCCCCCCACACCCCACACCCCACACCCCACACCCAATCACATCTCACAAGCCTCTTCCACAAATTCGCCAAATGAGTTCAGTCCATCACCCAGTTAATTAGGCGGCTACCACAGTAATGCCACTGCAAAGATAATTCTACTTTTATATCCGTTTCTGAAAGTCAGGGACCCACTGGCGAGCTGCCTGATAGTAACGCCATTGAAAAAGGCAATTCTGCTCTAAATCAGTTTTTCTGTGCCTGACGTCTGTAAATGACTATTTATTGGTCAGCCATTATTTATTGGCTATATAGCTTTGATGCCAAGCACAAAACCCGCCATTGCGAAATTCAGTAAAAGCTAAAGCTAAAGTTCTTTCTGGCGGTAGCAACACTGGCCTTACATAAATGTGATATTTTCAAGAAATAATTATGAATATAACCTGGACGAAATGCCACTTTGATTTTGAGGACCGCATCGTTGCAGTCGGCCAGGAGGTATTTGGCTTTTCGGGAGTAGATCCGCACCACGCCCAGCAGCAGGTGACCAGACGTCCGTAGGCCGATCTTAATCTGCCAATCAAACAACGGCAAAATGACATCACAAACTCACTCCAGCCACATAGCGTAACAAAGCATGAATTGTTATTACTTTAAAGAAAAATCCATAAAAGGTGAGACCGTAAAATTTATGATATTATAATTGTAACATCATTTCTGAGATTAAAACAAGTTACATATGCGGGGTTCTACCACAGCTTTCTAAAGTAAGCAAATAAACTAAGCAACAGGTGTCCATTGTGTTTAAGCCGGAGTTTACCTCTAGATCACAGACCTGCATTCCAACTGGAATAGCTAGGCTAAATCTTAAGTGCACAGCTTTGAACATCTTCTCCAGTTGACATGCAGATCTGTGGTCTAGAGGTTTAAAACTGCGGTTTAAACTCCAGCTAAGCTCACTGCATTCCCCATGTCTCTAGTCTCTTTTTGTTTGTTTGTTTGTTTGTTTGTTTGTTTGTTTGTTTGTTTGTTTGTTTACAAAATCGTTGCCATTTTTGCTTTGTGTTAAGGCTCAATTGTGAATACTTATAAACCCCCTTGCTAGTCTAAACCATAGCTCCCCTTGACTTTCCTCACCCGGTTTCTTGAGTCTGAATTTAATGATGATTTATCATGATTTTAAAATGAAACCATGTCACCTTCCAGGAAAGAGGCTACAGATCCCAGCTGAGCACGTCACTGAGTGGGAGCATAGCGTACGGCCATGGCAACTCCCTCCATTAACTGCAGTATAAAACATATAATAATGTATTTGTATTTAAAACAACGTTGCTGCGCGGTTCGCTCACCTGTGGCGAGATCAGTTCTTGGATGGTGTTCTCCAGGTTGCACTCGAAGACGTGCGCTTTCGTTATCTTTTTCTCCCAGTGAGCCGCAAGCCAAATCTTAGCGAGCGGCCCACGCTTTGACGTGAAAAGCTTGGTGTAAAACATGCTGACCTTGGAAATTATTTTTTCTTTTAACTTCTCCCCTTATGCCTGTCCACACAATCTACAAAGGCGAAAACATAAAGAAGTTAGATTACAGAGTAGCTAGTAAACACTAGCCAATTACACGCATTAATTTCCATGAGATAACTAATATCAGCTAACTAACACGTCCATCGATTTAGACAGGTAAAGGTGGTTATTACGTTAGCCAAATCCTCCTTGCTACATTGCCTTGATTGGTCAACTACCGAGCCATCAACATCAAATTACACAGGCTTTCAGCAGCTCAAACGGAGTGGCCTGTTTTGGAATCGAAGCTGGTTGGTTTTACCAAGCACACTCGCTGGGCAGTTTGACTGCCTGTAATTAAAAAAACTAGCAAGCTAGCTAGCTAACTGTCAAATTGTGTCGTCCTGGGTGAAGTTGCTAGGTTAACCTTGAAGTTACTAGCTAACTAACATTTAGACAGGAAACTAATCAATCACAAACCCAAGTGTTGCTTTAGGTCCTAGGCATGCCTTAAGTTACTTGAAATATACTTTCATGGAATTATCCAACTATTTGTTGTTGTTTGTAGTTAAAAAATAAACAATAACAATAACAAGACGTTAACAGCACCTTCACGACAGTAGCAGCAACATTGGCACTGAGTGAAAGGTGAGAGTCTCGGTTTGCCAAGTTAATTTACAAGTTGGCTAATTCGCTACTAACTTAGCAAGCTAGCTAACGTTACAAATAGTTTAATCTGCTCTTGTAGCTAATTTAAGACTATTCTGTCTTTTTTCGACTTAGGATATGGATATACAGGTCAAGTTTATGGATATTTTAAAACGGAGTGAATCAATTATTAAAATAAATTAATAGTACTAATATAGAAAACAATAATTAACTATAATTACCCCCCTTTGGACCACTTTCTTAATTTCGCCATATAGCTAATTTGGCGCTCGAGAGGCGAGCATGAGCGCGGAGTCGGGCGCCCTTGAGCTCGCGCAACCCGCCATTGCAGGGCACGCTTTTCCGCCCAAATGCCAGGTAAGGCCGCCGCTCAGTTCTGCGGGCCTCGGCCATGTGAAGTTCCCTGATACGTAGGCGACATTGAATCAATAGTGAATAACATTGGCCTATTTATGAGAAAACGTGTTACACTAACGAACAAGTCGTGGGGCCTACGTAGGTGATTTTTCTTTCTTTTCTTTTTTTTGAATAAATTTACTTCCCACATGAAATGACGACAACAGAATCATTATATTTTCCACTGCCATCTGAAGTGCCTCTTGGCTCCCCTCATCCTTGAGCACTATTCATAAATTAGGCTGTAGCCTAAGATGTATGGTTTCATATGGAGGGGTAGCTGTATGAATCTCTGATGAGTATTATCGGTCCATGTTGGCATTAGTTACTTTAGTGCTTTTTATGCTGTTTCTCTTTCACTCGTTTTGGCTGCCACTCGCTCGCAGAACTGAGATGAAGAATGAGCGCATTTATGTTCACTGTCATTACAAGGCGTTCTGGTTAAGAGCCTCGCTAAATTAATCTTAATTCATTGTAGCTACTGCTCGCGCAGTTTGGTTTAGATAATTACGATTTCAGCAGTAAATCATAGGCCACCTTATTAATAAATTATAGCTTTATTATATCATAGCGTGTCGGATTTCAACGCTCTCGGGCTCCGTGGTCTGGAGCTCAGTCTGTACTGTGCCTGTGGCGAGTGCAGCCAACAGCTCCGTGCGGTGATGCAGAATCGCCTGGAGCGTCACAGAGGGAGGGAGGGCCCGGCCTCTGCTCAGCTGCCCGCGGAAGTAACAGCAGCAGACAGAGGCCTGCAGGAGAACAGCGCTCTCCTGCTGAGGACTGTTTTCAGATATGATGATAACTCTATAGCCTACACATTTTTTTCCTTTAAGGAGTGCACTCGTAGTCACACAGACACACACACACACACTTTTCTCTCCGCCAGCTCTTGTCCGCCCACTCTCTCCGTAATCAGACGTTCCGTCCACGGCTTGCTGCATTGTGTTTTGGGCGTAAATTGGGATGGGGTTACTTGGGGTCCTTCTGGTTCCGTTATGTTCTCATCTCATACACTGTTCTTCATTTCTTAGATTGGCTTGTTACGGATGTAGTAAATATTTCAAATTTGTACTTCTCGGTTAACATAGTTAACTTGCACTCATGGCTCAGTGATGTTGCATCTTTACTTCATAGTCTGGAGATTTGTTGATTGTTTTATTATATTTTGCAATGTTTTTAATACAATTCAGCTACATATATTAGCTGATAGACTGATTGGTCTGAGAGTGAATCCCAAATGACTGATTTTCGCTTATAAAGGGCAGCTAGCCAAGCATTAAAGTATGGTTCATGAGCTGTAGTCAACTCGTGTTTTATTTCCTGTTCTCAACACTGACACACAGATAACAACCGTGCGTGAACCGTGGTGACCGTTCGATATTCTTAAACCATTTACAAATGGGTATGACTTTTTAAAGGTTAACATAAAAAAACGCAGAGATACGGTGCTTAATCTTTGGAGTGGCATCTCAGACATCCCAGACATGTTTTTAAAGTTAAACCCGTGGAAATGGTGACAGAGTGTAAATAATTGGAAGTTGGCCTTCACGATAAGCTGTGGAAGTGTGCACACAATCCAAGTTTAGTAAACCGTAACAACATTTGCATTTCATCAGGAGGCTTAACTGAAGTTTAACAGGCAGCGTTTTACAAATCTGTACTCGAAACCATTGCAATACCCTGTCCTTTATTTGTTCTTTTTCTCACTACTGGGAGTTTTTACCTCACTTGTTTGCTTGTTGGTGGTTCAAGCCTATTCTTTTTGCTACATATGCTTTCCTTCTGTTTCTCTGTACAGCATGTTTGTGAATGTTCTCTGTAAAAAGAGATACACAAAATAAAGTTGAAAATTGAATTGAATTCATAAGGCAGAGATTTTACAATGGACAGCACAAAACGCAACAGGATCTTGTCTTGTTTGCGTGCGTATGAGCAAGAGGCACATCCTGATTCAGTGCCTTATAGACTTGTTTCTCCAGAACTGAGTGGAAACGCATCCTAAATGAGAATCTGTCTAGCTGTAGTTCAAAGAGGGACAGTAGACAATTACTGCCTGTGCGCTTTGACCCATACCTATACATACACTCAGTGAGCACTTTATTAGGTAATTATTAGACTTATTTTTTAGACATATTAAACCTTCTGCTGCTGTAGTCTATCCACTTAGCGGTTTGATGCTCTTCTGCATACCACTGTTGTAATGTGTGGATATTTGCATTACTGTCACCTTCCTGTCAGCTTTGACCAGTCTGGCCATTCTCTGATTAACTAGGTGTTTTCACCCGCAGAACTACTGCTCACTGGATGGTTTTTGTGCCATTCTCTGCAAACTCTGAGACTGCTGTGCATGACAATCCCAGATCAGTAGTTTCTGAGATACTCAACTGGCACCAACAATCGTTCCACGGTCAAAGTCACTTGGATCACATTTCTTCCCCATTCTGACATTTGGTATTAAAGATAGCTGAACCGCTTGACCACATCTGCATTCTTTTATGCATCCAGTTGCTGCCACATGATTGAGTGATGAAATATTTGCATTAACAAGCTGGTGTACAGGTCTCCCTAATTAAGTGGTCGCCGAGTGGATATGATTTCTTTTGAAATACTTTGATAATGTTGAAGTTGTGCTCTCCAAATAGGCTACTGCACTGTTTAGAGTGTGGGGGTTTTGCTAACAAAGACGTCCTCTGAACAGGTGAGGTGTTTTTTTTGTTGGGTTTTTTGCTTTTTTCAGTTGATTCAGGAAGTCGTGAAGTAATAACTTCTACTAGTCAGCACTAGTAAATGGTGCCGATTAGCAGTACCTTCTGTAAAAAAAAGGATAGACATTACATGCTATGTTCTGCTGGCTATCGCTTTATCAATGTTTTATCAACAAATTTGACTACTGTACTCATGTTCTATATAGGTTCAATATAGTGAACCATATTTCTAAAAGTGTACCAAACATATCAACCCTGTTTCCGATTCATCTTACTGGCTCACGCAAGTAAGGACTGGCACCTGTTGCAAAAAACGTTCACTTTTTAACTTGCGCTTCAGGTGTCTTTCACAGTTGAATCGAGGAACGGGTGTAATCACAGTAACCGCATTTGCATACTGTAATTGGCTGCCAGGCATCTCCAGAAGCGGCGTCGGTGCAGATGTGTGCGCGGCGTTGAGAAGCCTGCTGTGTGCGGCAGGGGCGATCAGCCTAATTAATCTGCCCCCCCACCCCTCACTCAGGACTCCTCTGCCGCTGGAAACGCATGTTCCCGCTGTCCTAACGAAAGCAATTTCAACGCTGCCAGTCTCAGCCTGCCCATCGCCACGGCAATCCGCCCGGCTGTCACGCGTGTTGACTGATTGGCTGGATTACCTCCTCGGCCTGTCTCGCCGGAGCTCTCAACCACATCACTAACAGCAGAGTGGTCGGTGCTGGAGGTGATGACACTAATTGGGTCAAAGGGCTCGCTCAGCAGAAGGCCACTGGAGTGAAGAGCAGGCACAAGATTGGAGAACAAGACCGGGCATGATCTCCGTACACGGGCTGGATGGCATCTGCCCTCCCGCTAAGAAGTAACGGTAGAGGGAAAATTAGCAAGTTTGTACTCCGTATTGTGCAAGAGGTTGCAAACACTGTCCCCACCATGCTGAAGACCGACCAGTGGTGGAAATGAAGTGTCTGCACAACCATGGCAAAATACTTAGTCAATGCAGTTCACTAGTACAATCATGTGTTGCATGTTTAATCGCAAAACATTACGTTTTAGCTATGGCATTAGCCTTCATGAGCCTGTTGAGCGTGTCATTTTGAGGCTGCTTTTCTGTTGTCGGAGCACAGCTCTGAACAGGTACTGATGTGAATTTATCATTGAATGCACAAAAAA
The DNA here is from genome assembly GCF_963514075.1 of Conger conger. Lineage (NCBI taxonomy): Eukaryota > Metazoa > Chordata > Actinopteri > Anguilliformes > Congridae > Conger > Conger conger. The sequence goes on from NC_083773.1 coordinate 8,433,517, forward strand.
AAAAGACTGGTTTTGCCCGCAGCTATTTATGAAGTTGAGCATGCACCTGACTGAACAAGATTATTTGGAAACTTGGATTTGTCTAACTATTTGTCTCGGTACAATGAAACGGCTTCATT
>NC_083773.1:8436135-8481135 GCF_963514075.1 Conger conger
CAATCTCGCCGCTCAAAACCGGGTCTCACAATCTCGCCGCTCAAAACCGGGTCTCACAATCTCGGCACTCAAAACCGGGTCTCACAATCTCGCCGCTCAAAACCGGGTCTCACAATCTCGGCACTCAAAACCGGGTCTCACAATCTCGCTGCTCAAAATCGGGTCTCACAATCTCGCCGCTCAAAACCGGGTCTCACAATCTCGCCGCTCAAAACCGGGTCTCACAATCTTGCCATTCAAAACCGGGTCTCACAATCTCGCCGCTCAAAACCGGGTCTCACAATCTCGCCGCTCAAAACCGGGTCTCACAATCTCGCTGCTGAAAACCGGGTCTCACAATCTCGCCGCTCAAAACCAGGTCTCACAATCTCGGCACTCAAAACCGGGTCTCACAATCTTGCCGCTCAAAACCGGGTCTCACAATCTCGCCGCTCAAAACCGGGTCTCACAATCTCGCCGCTCAAAACCGGGTCTCACAATCTCGCCGCTCAAAACCGGGTCTCACAATCTCGGCACTCAAAACCGGGTCTCACAATCTCGCCGCTCAAAACCGGGTCTCACAATCTCGCCGCTCAAAACCGGGTCTCACAATCTCGGCGCTCAAAACCGGGTCTCACAATCTCGTCGCTCAAAACCGGGTCTGACAATCTCGCCGCTCAAAACCGGGTCTCACAATCTCGCCGGTCAACACACGTGTCCACGCGACAGCAGCATCATTAGCCCCACATACACACAAATGAATTTACCGTATATACACACACGCTGTGCTTTGTGAGGCAGCCGCATGGAGTGGGACTGCAGCAGAGTGTGACGCTTGCATGCTGCCTTTGCTCAGTCCCTTCCTTCTCTAATGAGTATATATGCACTCTATGGCCAGGGCTTGGCCTACATCTTGGCCTTCTTCTGATTGAAATATTCTGTCGGCTGCTTTGTATTCTGGACCAGAATAGAAAACGAATGGATTCCATTTCCTGCTTTGTATTGTGGCCCAAAAATGGAAAATGAATGGATTCCATTAACTGCATTGCATTCTGGTCCAGAACGGGGAAAATGAATTGATTCCATTTGCTACATTGCATTCTGGTCCAGAATGGGGAAAATGAATTGATTCCATTAGCTGCTTCGCGTTCTCAATCATTCTCAATCCGTTGACTTTGCATTGTTTCCTGAAACATTTTGGGCCTGACTGCCCAGTTTGTGAAGCTGGGCCAAGCTTGGATCAATGAGCAGGCAAGCGCGGATGGATTGGTGAGAGACCAAAAGACAGGGAGACAGAGAGAGCTTGGGCTGATTCCAACCACTTATTTTATCCTCCCATGTCTCCTTGGTCCTCGACTGACCTGGAAATCAGTCAAAGCCTGCCATCTTTAAGGACAATCTAAATGGGTAAATGCTCCTTGAAGGTGCAGGTGGGCCGGAGGCACCTGAAGGATTCTTGAGCAAGGAAACACAAGCACGTCCTTTGCAGAAGTAGCTTTTCGGAGCGTGTGACGTATACTGTGAACGATCAACCTGTTGATCTCCCCATCTGCTTGAAAAACGATTTGCCTAAATAAATGTTTCCTGGGTTCCTCCCTCCTCCATACATTTTCCTTGCTTCTTTTCCTTGCCTCCTCCAACTGGGTTGAACTAGGAGTGAGGGAAGGAAGCAAGGAGGTAGAACTAAGTGATTGGAAGGAGCCAGGTCAGTACATCGTCTCCTTGACGTTGTTGGTGGAGAGCGTGTGGCAGCTGGAGGTGCTGTGGCGTTGCCTGGCCAGCGGGTGGCGCTGCTGCTGCAGATGCTCCTGGTGACGGTTCCCCCAGCAACATGGCAGGCAGCAGTAGTGGAGTGTAGAGAAGAAGATCTGTCGGTAGTTGGCGGAGACCAGATTGTAGAGGACAGGGTTTATGGCAGAACTGACATAGAACAGCACGTTGGTCACCATGTAGAAGTAGTGGTAGAAGTCGTAGAGGCCACTGTGGGGAAGACAGACACCACAGGGTTGGTTTGGGGAGTTCTGCGGCGGAAGGCTCAAGAATATGACAGGTGCAAACAATGAGTGACTAATGAGATGGGATAACTCGCCTGGTTTAAGGTTCATTAACCCTTGCCCTCCCATCCCATTTACTGCTACTCAGCATGTGTGCTTCAGACCAGAATCCACAGCCAGGATGTTGTCCTCACTCAAGAAAACACATTTCGGTTCAGTAACCTGAGAGCTGTCTACCTGTCTGATTGGACAGAACACAATTTAAATGGGTGCAATTAACCTAAAAAAATTGCCTATGTTTATATTCTATGAAAATTCTGACTGTGTTTGGCGGTCTCTTTATCCTCAAGACTCCCTGATGTTTGTATTTAAATTCTGAACTTGAGGTTTACAGCCCATGGTCAAGGGGTACTCTAAAGAAATGAGGACTATAAATGGGATTATAAAATACAAATAATATTTAGGCCTTTTCTTGCCACACAGACTTGTAATATCCTGTTTCATTTACTAGTAATACTCTGTTTAATTTACTAAAGCCTGACATCTTGATTTTGACTTCTCATTCAAAGTAAGCGCCTTCACTTTGAATTTCACAAAGCTGGGGCTGGATCATTGCCCGTTTTAATGTTTAAAAAATACCTCTGAATATCTGTGTTTGTAGAACGCAGCATATTTTTATTTATTTACATATATTATACAAAGGTATGTCCCCTCATGTCCACGATACTGAGTGAGGGACAATAGGCCGTAGTGCTGGGATTGAATCTGCCATTTAAGCACTGTCCATGTGCTCAGCATGGCAATATTCTTTTTAATTTTTACATTTTTACATTTTTAATTCATTTATCCGGGACAATTAAACAACATCGACGTAAACGTGCCAGAGTTAGCTAATGAGCTAATTTGTCGTCTGTAGGCCCTGACCTGCGTGTCTCCAGCACGCTGTTCGCTCAGCGCTGCCTGTGAGGCGGCAGGTGTGGGCCTGCGCTGGAGTGAAGAGAGGCGCGGTGCAGTCCGTGGGGCGGCTGACTGTCGAGCCACACGGGGGATCCAGCCCACCGGGGCCACGGGGGGAGGTGTGATCCCCGCCGCGGCACCTTCTGGGGCGGCCTGTAGCGTCGTGGTTAAGGCCTGTAGCATCGTGGTTAAGGCCTGTAGCATCGTGGTTAAGGCCTGTAGCGTCGTGGTTAAGGCCTGTAGCGTCGTGGTTAAGGCCTGTAGCATAGTGGTTAAGGCCTGTAGCGTTGTGGTTAAGGCCTGTAGCGTCGTGGTTAAGGCCTGTAGCGTCGTGGTTAAGGCCTGTAGCGTCGTGGTTAAGGCCTGTAGCGTAGTGGGTAAGGCCTGTAGCGTCGTGGTTAAGGCCTGTAGCGTCGTGGTTAAGGCCTGTAGCGTCGTGGTTAAGGCCTGTAGCGTCGTGGTTAAGGCCTGTAGCGTCGTGGTTAAGGCCTGTAGCGTCGTGGTTAAGGCCTGTAGCGTCGTGGTTAAGGCCTGTAGCGTCGTGGTTAAGGCCTGTAGCGTAGTGGGTAAGGCCTGTAGCGTCGTGGTTAAGGCCTGTAGCGTCATGGGTAAGGCCTGTAGCGTCGTGGTTAAGGCCTGTAGCGTAGTGGTTAAGGCCTGTAGCGTCGTGGTTAAGGCCTGTAGCGTAGTGGTTAAGGCCTGTAGCGTCGTGGTTAAGGCCTGTAGCGTTGTGGTTAATGTAAATGACTGGGACACGCAAGGTCGGTGGTTCTAATCCCGGTGTAGCCACAATAAGATCCGCACAGCCGTCGGGCCCTTGAGCAAGGCCCTTAACCCTGCATTGCTCCAGGGGAGGATTGTCTCCCATGCTTAGTCTAATCAACTGTACGTCGCTCTGGATAAGAGCGTCAGCCAAATGCCAATGATGTAATGTAATGTGATGTGTGATCCCTTCTCTGCTGCCCGCTCTGAATTCTCCCCGTCTGAATAAGGCCCAAATGAAACATGAAAGGAACGGGGCTCCCTTGTTAAAAAAAGGGAGTGCTGTGCGCGCTGTCTCACAGGAACTGGGTTTGTCTCACACAGGATTGTTGTGAAACCTAACAGCCGCAGAGATGGAGGCAGTAACTCTGGTGATGTCACCCGCATGTCACTGCGCTGTTTTTAATCCTCTGTCACTTTGAGTTAATCCCAAGTTTTAGTATTTAACTTGTGTGAACGGTGATTATTGTTTATTATTGTTTGTCTTATCTGTCCACTATTCCTTACAGAAAATACAGTAATTTAATAACGTGGGCTTTTTTAATTCCTCATTTCCGTTTTGCTTTTGTTCAGGAGCTCAACGGAGGTTACTGCAAGTGGACGCAATGCTCCCCTGATCTGCAGCACATGTAAGATGCACGGTGGCTACGCTGACTCTGATATCAGTGTTGCTGGGATCTGATGCTTTGTGACATGGATGTGACTGAACAGGGGGGTTATTAGCTCTGATCCCGGAAATGGCTTCCCTTTGGCAGAACCAAACCTGTGCTTATTTACCCACTACCCACAATCCTCTGTGATTTATGAGTTTCCCCTGTGTCTTGTGCAACCTGAACCAAGATTTAGTACAGGGCTTAAAGTTATCCGGCACCATGCCTTATTTCAGACATAGAGCAGTTTTAAATTAATATTATATTTAATGCAACACATAGGACACATTTCCTCCTGGACAACTTTTCAGGCTCACAATCTTTTTCTTGCTTTAATCCCTGGACTAATTATGTATAGACAACCATTGGACATGTTAAATGCATGGCAGGTGGGTCTTTCAAAGCACTTATAAATGCGCAGTGCAATCATTCTGCCATTTCTGTCCTGAGAAACCAGGACAGAATAAGGGGAAGAAGTGAGGCATTCCGAAGGAGACGAAGGAGAAGAAGAGTGGGATCGGGGAGAAGAGAGGAATTGGGGAAGAGTGTAACAGGACGAAGGGGGAGGTGAGAGAGGACCGCGTGGATAGGAAGACGGGGACTTTGCGAAAAGGGAGGAGACACCGTTGTCACTCACTCCGTCCACTCTGTCACGAAGCAGTACATCAGCCGCCGGGCGTGATACGGCAGCCAGCACACCACGAAGGCCAGGACCACGGCCCCTGCAGGAAGAAGGAGGAGGAGGGGGAGGGAGCAGGGGAGCGGGGAGAGATGCAGGGACTGAGAAGAGGGGATATTGAAGAAGAGAGATACAGAGGAATCCCTGGCAGACAGAACTACAGAGCCGTCTGCAGTGAAATCTCAGTGCTAAAACCGCCAGTATTTCCAGCACGAGTTTTAGCTCGTCTCAGGTAAATATGGAGTGAGACTCGGTCTGTTCGGGAAGCAGGTTCTTGGTCCCCGCCTCATGGTGGAGAGCGCACACGTGCCTGGTCTGCGTTAAGTAATCAGCCCAGGAGCTTAAAGTGCGCCTGTTTCCACAGTACGGGCCCAGACCAGGAGATCACCTCAAGAGAGACAGTTTTGGCGGTGGAGGTTTTCATTTCATTTTGTTCAAAACCGCTCCTCGCGGCAAACTGAAAAGCTGTCTCTTGGTTTCACTTTATTTAGCATTTTTTATTTTAGTTTATTGTGTTGGTTTATTCGTTTTGCCCGGAACCCATGAGGGGGAAGGGCAAAGACCTTTTACTTATTCTGTGCAGGTGTTGGCGCTCTCTCTCTCTCTCTCTCTCCCTCCCTCTCCCTCTCCCTCTCCCTCTCTCTCTCCCTCGTCAAACAACGGGGGGGAAATTCTCCCTCCCAGGGGAGTGACACAGCGTGTGACATATGGATGTAAATAAAAATAAAATATGGAAGAATCACCACCGCCTCATTTTATTAAAGCATGCATCATGCCATGCAGTCAGTGTGCATAGAGGGTGGTCCGGGTTGTTAAAGGTGCAGGGACTGTAGCCCGCTGATTGAAGACTTTATTCCCTGGATGATATTCCGGGAGCGATATACGTCCCTTCACTGCGTGTGCTTCAGTTGATATACGGCCACATAAGTGGTGGCTGGGAATGCCTGGGCTATAACTCTGGCCAGTGAGGGAGAGTGACCGTGTCCTCTCTGCAGCTCAAGCTGTCTGGAGGGAGCAGCCATTGGTTCTGCTGTAGTGGGCATTCATGGCAGCACCTATAGGGGTGCAGTAGCTCGCTCCGCTGATGGGGTTTCCTGTGAGGGTTTATTTTCGCATTAGTCTCGGGTTTAATTTAAAGGCGTCTCCGCCGGCGTCTCCTTGGAAATGCCTTGCTGACGCTTCATAACGTTCGCAGATGTGTTATGGATCCAATTTCATCTGCATGCTCAAGGATGCGTGACGGCCTTCTTCTTCTCCGTTTCTTGTTTTGCCGGTGCGGGTCGTCCCCCGTGCTGTCCTTCGCTTTCCAAACGGTGCAATGCTCAGTGCACGACGCAGTCAGTGAAAGGAACCATCAAAGAGACAAGGCAAAACATTACATTGAAAAAAAAAAAAAGGATTAGACACAGATTAGAAAGCAGACTAAAAATGTGGCACTCAGACAGGCTCCTGTCACACCTGCATCAAATACATATTTCAAATACTTTAATTATTTAGGTGCTGGTATATTTGAAGTCAATGGCCTGCCAGCTAACCAGAATGGACATTCACACATTGATGAATAGTGTTCTGAATTTTTGTAGAAATGCATGTTTCTTTTCAAATCTGCAGGAATTTTACTTGACGTGACTAAAAGGTTGAAGTGCTTCCATTTGTTCTGTCTGGTCTAGGGTGTGCAGCCTCTTGTATAGTCTGGGTATTGGTCCAGCGGCATTGAGACTCAATCTTAAAGCCCAGTGGACACATGTACTTTGGCTCAGTAGAAATAATAAGCCTCATGCATGAACATTTTCGTATTATCATATATCTCTCTTACTTTTTTGATACAACGGCCTCACATGAGTGCCACATCAGATTCAACACGCGCTCCTAACTTCAGAAAACTGTCCTAAATTAATACAGTCCCCTCCAAAGGTACTGGAACAGCAAAGCCAATTATTTTGTTTTTGCCAGACACTGAATACATCTGGGGTTGAGGTAAAAAGATGAAGATGAGACGTGAGTTCAGAATTTCAACATTTTCTGGTATTTACACCTAGACGTGTTAAACTACTTGGAACATATTCTTCTGTTGTGTTCTTCTTTTGTGATACTTTGTGATGATTGTTTGTGGTGTCACTGACTTTTTTTGGGTTTTTCTTCACAGCTCTCACAATATTTCTGTCATCAACTGCTGCTGTTTTCCTTGGTCGACCTGTACGCCAGTCTTTTCTTTCTTTTTCAGAAGTTGTTGTACAAGATATCCCCAATGCTTATGCAATGATTTGACCTCTTTTCTAAGCTTAAAATGGCTTTCTTTTCTCCCAAAGACAATTCTCTCGTCTTCATGTTGGTTTATCTTTCCTAACACAAATGCAGTCTTCACAGGCTAGAAACAAGAGTAGACATTCAGAACTATTTATTGTTTAACCAATCAATCTAACAGGACACATCTGTGCAAGAAGAAACACCTGTCAGGAAATAAAAGCTGAAATTCAGATCTGTCATCCTGTGTACGTCTTTTGACCTAAAACTCAATTCTTCATTGTATAGCAAAAACAAAGGACTTGACCGTGCTGTTCCATTGTAATGTCCATTATAATTCAGCATGCTGTACTGTAGGTCTGTTTTGTCAGATAGATGGCCAAAGGGGTTAACAAGAACAAGGGACGTCTACCACATAGTTGGTACCTGACTGGGTAGACTGCGGTTCATTGGTTTTCCCCGAGACATAACAATATGGCGGACCATTGATAAACCTTCTCTTATTTCTCCTAAACAGTCCACTAAAATATGTTTCTGAAAACATTTGCGGGCGAGAAATAAGCAATGAAGTTGCTGAATCTTGATTCATATTTGATCTGCAGCGCCCGAGTTTGAACGTTTGATCCGAGTTTTGTGAGTCATGCACATGTAACCGTCATCCAGTGCGAGCCCTCTCCATAGAAAACAAAGGGATTCGCGTTGCTGGCACGACTCCTACCACAGGTTGGGACCCACTTGTGAATGTTATTTAGACCTGAGAAAAAATTCTAAATACGAGAAAATCAGTGAATGTGCCGAGTTCTGTTAAATCACCCATACGCGCGATTTAAGAACAAATCTGTTCGTACGAGCGGTTTCTGGCATGAAGCCCATTAAAATCCAGGCCTCTGCTCGACTCTATCTGGTACTACAGGTGAATTTTGGGTAAGAGTCGGTTTCCTGGTTGGGTTTTCCGGATGCAATTACTCCAAATTACATTGATTAGACTCCCATGTTTTCATGCTTGTTCCAGCATTGCATTATTTAAAAATATGATGTCAGTTCCTGTGGACAGAAAATCCCGGTTGCTTTTGGGCCTTAATTGCCTGTCTGGCCTCAGGATGTGAGCCGGCTTCATATGCCAGCTGCCATCATGTTTCTCTGAAACGGATGGGTGTGTGCGCGTGCATGTGTGTGTGTGTGTGTGTGTGTTTCTGTGCGTGCGTGCGCGTGTGTGAGAGAGTGTGTGCACGTGTGTGCGTGTGTGCGTGCCCAGTCATGACAGGAGACCAAGACTGACTACACAGTTAAAGCGGGTGACAAATGCATGTTAAAATAAATATTTTATTTCTATTTGTCAAGTGAAATAACTGAAGCACAGGCTCCAGAGAGTGAGGGAGGGAGAGAGTGAGAGAGTGTGGGAGAGAGAGAGGGGGTGGGAGAGTGAGGGAGTGAGAGAGAGAGAGAGAGAGAGGGTGGGAGAGTGAGGGAGAGAGAGAGTGAGAGAGTGGGAGAGAGAGGGCGGGTGGGAGAGTGAGGGAGAGAGTGAGGGGGGGTGGGAGAGAGAGGGGGGGTGGGAGAGTGAGGGAGAGAGAGAGAGAGAGGGGGTGGGAGAGTGATGGAGAGAGAGAGAGTGAGGGGGGGTGGGAGAGTGAGGGAGAGAGAGAGTGTGGGAGAGAGGGGGGGTGGGAAAGTGAGGGAGAGAGAGAGAGTGAGGGAGTGGGAGAGAGAGTGAGGGAGAGTGTGGGAGAGAGAGAGGGGGTGGGAGAGAGAGTGAGGGAGTGGGGGGAGAGAGAGAGGGGGTGGGAGAGAGAGTGAGGGAGTGGGGGGAGAGAGAGTGAGGGAGTGAGAGAGTGAGGGAGTGGGAGAGAGAGTGAGGGAGTGGAGGGGTGGGAGAGAGAGGGGGGGTGGGAGAGAGAGTGAGGGAGTGGAGGGGTGGGAGAAAGAGGGGGGGGGAGAGAGAGGGGGAGTGGGGGGGGGGGTTGTGGGAGGAAAAGACGTGCTGTGATTGCACCCCCCCCTTCCCCCCGGGGGGTTGATTCTGTGCCTGATGCCACAAACCGGTCGATTCTTATTGCTCATCTTCAAATTCTGTTCCAGCTCTACGTCCAATTTCAGCCTCAAGTTGATTAGTCGTTTTGTGTGTCATTCATTACGGAGTGACATCGATACTGGGCATTAAAGGAGTGACATGGTGGTTGGTCACACTTTCTAGGTTTTTACATGCAATTTTCACAAGAGGGCATTGAAGAAACACGATGCAAGTATTAAATATGTAATATGTAATATGTAAAAATAATTTTGGAGAAGCGTTTTTAAGTTATCATCCTATTTTCAACCTGTTGAGAACGTTCTCCATGTAGTGTGTCACACGAGGATAACCACTCCCCTTATCCCTCCCCTATAACTCCTGACCCACAGTTTGTGCTGCTGGCCAGGCAAGACAATGCAAATATTTGACTAATGTTAGGTTCACTTAAATTAGAGTGCCTTTTAAGGACTATTAGAGAAAATCAATCAAAAGGTGGACATGGACCAAAATATTTAACTGGTGTACTAACATTATAAGGCCTAAAAGCTACTGGAAATGATAGATTTGGTCCAAGAGGCCCCTCATATTTTTCATGTGGCTCCCACAAATAAGTGCCACTTAAACATCATCACAGAATGGAATTGCCCATATATTTGAGAGGTCCTTAGCAACACACAAACTGGCCTCCAGGATGAAAGTTTTCTTTGAGATCACAGTAAATGGATTACTTTACCATAATTACATCTGTCAAGAGAAACTTTGAATTAATTTTTCCAGTACATGGCCCCAAAGATGAGTCTAGTCCACATGTAACGTCAGTCTCAAAAGACATCAATTCATTTTATTTCATAGCCTTCCATCGTGATTTTTTTTGTGTCTTTCATAATTTTCCTACTAGAGGTTATGAGTAACTTATTCATAGCAAACAAAACCCCAGGTCAACCATTTGTGCTGACAGGGCTGGTGTTGAAATACGTAACGTCAGTCACAAACATTTAAATGACTGAATGATTGTTTTGTTGTTGCCTAAAGACAACTGGCAAGTGTCACATTCAACCGCCATGTTACTCCTTTAAGCAAACAGAGCCTATCCTATGCGTTCAGTCAAATGAGTTGCAATATTTATGCAATTCATATGGCCTATGCGGTATACTGTGTGTTTGCGTACTGCACGTACACACGGGCACACGCACATACACGCTGTCACTCTGCAGTTATAACCAGGTTCATGATTTTTACACGCTCGTCTCCAGAGGGCAGAATCCGGCTTGAACAGCAGTCATTTCCCGGCATCTGAAACGGTCACAAGATGAGCGCGGGGGAAAACGCCCGCGAAGCCGCTGGAGTAACGAGTCTTCACCGCTCCGACCGAGAGGGACGTTTGTCTTCATTAAAACGCGACAAATTAATTAATGAAGCACGGCAGACGGAGGGCGGTAGGAGGCAACGCCTTGACAGCCTGCCGGTGTCCTGCTGTACAACGAGCGAGGGCCAGGCTCCTCATTACCCCCTCACCCGGCTCCCAGAGGCCCGCCTGTCTCTGCGTCCCGCCCTCGGCCTTAACGGCAGGGGCGATTTAAGCCTCCTCTCTCAACCTGTGACACTTTGGAGGGGGACATTCGTGGCAAATGACCCGAACGAAATGTTAATGGAAAATATTTCCTGAGACAAGGTCCTCGGTGCCGCCGCCATTATCTCCCCTGTTTGAATTGACACGCAAGAATTGCTGGGGAAGATTAGTTCCACGCTGTGAAGGTGATAAACTGCGGGGAGGAAAACAAGCACATCGCTTGTGACTGAAATAAGTGCAGGAGAGAGAGAGACGTGTCTGGGTGATGTCTGGGCGTTTGGTGGAATGAGGCTTTTTAGGTACTGCTGTGGGATGCCCATTTGGTCTCTTGTTAGGACTTTTTTTTTTTTTGTCCGGGGAAAAAGACAAATCTGTCTTTATGTTTGTATTGCTTTTTAGATTACTTGTTCGTCAGTGACGTACAGTACTTAATCGCTGCAGATGGTGTCTATTGAATATTGGATAGGCTATGCAGGTATGTACTGTATGTAGCGCCTCTCATTAACAGCTGAACGCTGAAGACTGAGGAAACTCAGATCAGCACCCTCCTGAGTGATGCATGGCGGCCATTTTGTTTGTCAGGACACTCACCGGAATGACGGTTGTGGTGGAGAGGGGCGGTATTCTCCAACCAGATTAAGAGAGCTGGGTTGTGAAGTATGCTAAAGCACATACTGTTTTGTGCTCACGGCAATTTTTAATGAACGCTGTAAGTTTAATGTTTCATCTGCAAAGTGTCTCAGAGGGTGGAAGTGAGTCGAAGTACCATTTCTCTTTGAAAATGCAGTGTTAGGTAGCAGTGCAGTGCTTGATTTCCCATAAAATATAATACAATGTAGTGTAAGTAATATAATGTTTTTTCCCCATCTCAACTGCTCCTCAAAAGGCATCTTACTCATTCATACCAATTACTGAGCATGCAGCTCCAGATAGTCAGATTCGGTTGTGTGGGGATAACATGCGACTGAAAATCATCTGCTTTCATTTAGTTTATTGAGAGTAGGAGCTGCGCTGTGTGACTCTAGTGGTGCATCTGAGCTGTAGTGAGATTCCAGGGGCTCTCACTCACAACCATCCATCCATCCATCCATCCATCCATCCATTATCTGACTCTCCAATCAGCCTAACCTGCATGTCTTTGGACTGTGGGAGGAAACCGGAGTACCCGGAGGAAACCCACGCAGACACGGGGAGAACATGCAAACTCCGCACAGAGAGGCCCCGGCCGACGGGGATTCGAACCCAGGACCTCCTTGCTGTGAGGCGGCAGTGCTACCCACTGCACCATCCGTGCCGCCCACTGACAACCAGGGAATGGTAAAAACCCAGGAAATGTTGGCTGTAGGGATCAGCCTATGGTATTGAGTGCATTGAGACTTTGTCCACGTTTCTGAACGTCGAACTGAAAGCCGCATTGGAGTCTTTCCAATGCTCAGCTGCTCCTGCCTCCACCCATCCTGTATAAGTGAACCTGTGTGTCCCAGTCCTGGCCCTGTCTGTCAGATCCCTGATGTGCACTGCAGAGTCAAGGTTTTGCTCACTGAATAACTCTGAACGTTTACTCAGACCCGGGGGGGTGGGAAACAAGGGCCTTCATTGACTCATAGCTTATCTGACGTGTGTATGAGTACTGGCTACAGCTGCAGACTGCAAGTGTAAGCTAATGATTTTACTGTGCTCAAGTACAGGGTTGAACCAGGGTATTTTATAGAGCTGTCAGCAAATCAAAAACAAAGCAATTTGTTGGAACGAACACCAGTACGGCGGCACGGATGGTGCAGTGGGTAGCACTGTCGCCTCACAGCAAGGAGGTCCTGGGTTCGAATCCTGGTTGGCCGGGGCCTCTCTGTGCGGAGTTTGCATGTTCTCCCCGTGTTCGTGTGGGTTTCCTCCAGGTACTCCGGTTTCCTCCCACAGTCACAAAGACATGCAGGTTAGGCTGATTGGAGAGTCTAAATTGCCCGTGGGTATGAGTGTGTGAGTCAATGGTGTGTGTGTGTGTGCCCTGTGATGGACTGGCTACCCGTCCAGGGTGTATTCCTGCCTTTCGCCCAATGTATGCTGGGATAGGCTCCAGCCCCCCCGCGACCCTGTTCAGGATAAGCGGGTTCAGATAACGGATGGATGGAAACCGGCCCTCGAGGACCGAGGAGTTGTGCACCCCTTGCCTTAGACCAGGGGTCGGCAACCCTGGTCCTGGAGAGCCGCAGGGTGTGCTGGTTTTTGCTTTCGCCTTAATACCAGCAACTGATTCATACCCAAGAAACCAGGTGAGGCGAGTTAACCGTGTAATCCACTGCTTTAATCGATCAATTAAGTGCTGAGTAACGACAAAAGCCAGCACACCCTGCGGCTCTCCAGGACCAGGGTTGCCGACCCCTGGCCTTAGACCCGCTGACTCATTTCTCTCCCCCTGTCGTGTCTCCCGCTGTGACCGGGCGCGCCGTGTCGGTGTGTGTAGCGTGGCCCCCCAGGGGGCGCTGCGGTACTCACGCAGGACGTTGACCCCGTGGCGCAGCGATCGCACCCGGTTGGTCTCCACGGCGACGCTGAGCGCGGCCACGTTGCCACGGGCGACGCAGAGGTTGCAGTCCTGGGCGGCCTGGCGGAACATGCGCAGCAGCTGCCGGCTGATGATGCCGTTGAGCGCGGTGATTATCGCCATGGGCACCGCAAACGACAGGATGGCGTTCACCTGCGGCCATGGAAACGGGCAGGGGAGCCTCAGTCGTACGCCCAACGCCCACGATTACAGCCGGGGAGCGGAACAATGGCCAATTTTATTTGCAAGAACTTTTTTTTTTTGATCACTTTGGGAGCCATGTCTACAGTGCAAGGGAAATTAAACATTTTTAATCTTCTGTTCACTGTAATTCGGCTCCTCCTGAGACAATTGGTTTGCGAGACCTCTGGCGTTTCGCTGTAGATACAACAGAGGTGAACGTTAAACTTTTTTTTGTCAATTGCAGCCAGCGACAACATTTCCATCCTGGCACAACACAGCGCCAATGTAATTTAGAATAATGAAACATGTGTTCTTCAAAGGAAGCTTTTCAATATTTGGAAAATGAAAAACTCCTGGAGAGACATGACTCTGCATACTAACTGTTTACACTGTACAGGCGGCATGGCCAAACCGACCCAGTTACGGATACTCTCAGGAGATGAGCCTGAGAATCTTACATCATTATGAATGGTAGACATTTATATAGCGCCATTATCCAAAGCGCTGTACAATTGGTGCTTCTCTTTCACCCATTCACACACACACTCACACACCAACGGTGATTGGCTGCCATGCAAGGCACCAACCGGCTCGTCTGGAGCATTTAGGGGTTTAGGTGTCTTGCTCAGGGACACGTCGACACAGCCCGGGATGGGAATCGAACCGGCAGCCCTCCGACTGCCAGTCGAGCGCTCTTACCGCCCGAGCCATTTCAGTCGACATTACCGAGAGGGGTTAAAGGGTTAAAACATTTGCTACTCACGTTTCCTTTTCTACCTGACAGTTAATTGACAGTGTGCCTGATTGCTCAGAGAGCTGTCCCGGGTCTGGGTCTGTCCCTAATTAGAGTGGAGGAATGAGCAGCAGCGGTGCCGCTGGTCTCGGGGGGCCAGCTCTCCCCGTATCCCCGGATTAAACCCTCTCAGCTCGAACACGCCCGCCCCCTGGCCCCCTGGCCCCTGGGCCCCTGGCCCCCTGAGCTCCCGGCTGCTCCACGGCGCGTCGCTGCCGAACCCCGTCGCCGCTGAAACTGCTACGCGGTCGACACTTAGAGGAACGAAGCTTTGTCGCACGGACTTGTACTTGGACTCGAATCCCTTCTGTTGCCGTTCTGTTCTGTGTGCATTTCTTTTTGTCATGTGTCAATTCAAGGTTTGCGTTGTATCTTGGGGGCGACATTGGCTCACATCGTGACATTGGCTCAAATCGTGACATTGGCTCATATCGCGACATTGGCTCATATCGCGACATTGGTTCATATCGTGACATTGGCTCACATCGTGACATGGCTCATATCGTGACATTGGCTCACATCGTGACATTGGCGCATATCGCGACATTGGCTCACATTGTGACATTGGCTCAAATCGCGACATTGGCGCACATTGTGACATTGGCTCAAATCGTGACATTGGCATTGGCTCGTGCAGTAAGAGCAGTCGTCTGGCAGTCGGACGGTTGCCGGTTCGATCCCGCCCTGGGTGTGTTGAAGTGTCCCTGAGCAAGACGCCTAACCCCCAAATGTGAGCTGGTCCTGACGAGCTGGTTGGTGCCTTGCATGGCAGCCACACACCATTGGTGTGTGTGTGTATGTGTGTGTGTGTGTGTGAATGGGTGAATGAGAAGCATCAATCGCTTTGGATAAAGGCGCAATATAAATGCCGACCATTTGCCATTACATTTAGTGCTTTTTTGCTATACCTGGTCTATGACACTGTTGCTGTGAAATCCCATGTGGATGGACTTGCGTTATCTGGCACTGCAAGTCGCTCTAGGTCAGAGTGCCTCCTAAATGGCGGTACTGTAATGTGATGTGAATGTTAATGCAGAACAGCTACCTGCGGATCACGGCTACACACACACACACACACACACGGCTACACACACACACTGGATTAATGTACTGCAACTATGCTGTGTGGTAGCTGTGCTGTAGCTATACTGTGCTATAGTTATGCTCTGTGGTAGCTTTGCTGTAGCTATACTGTGCTATAGTTATGCTGTGTCTTAGCTGTGCTGTAAGTATACTGTGTTATACTTATGCTCTGTGGTAGCTGTACTATAGCTTTACTGTGCTATACTTATGCTCTGTGGTAGCTGTGCTGTAAGTATACTGTGCTATACTTATGCTCTGTGGTAGCTGTGCTGTAGCTATACTGTGCAATAGTTATGCTGTGTGTTAGCTGTGCTGTAGCTATACTGTGCTATAGTTATGCTGTGTGTTAGCTGTGCTGTAGCTATACTGTGCTATAGTTATGCTGTGTGTTAGCTGTGCTGTAGCTATACTGTGCTGCAGTTATACTGTTTGGTAGCTGTTTTGTAACTACACAGCACTATAGTTATGCTGTGTGTTAGCTGTGCTGTAGCTATACTCTGTGGTAGCTGTGCTGTAACCATGCTATGCTGTGATGCGGTGGGTTGGGCTGATCTGTGTTGCACAATACTGAAGAGCTGATTCATCTCTGTGCAGTATGTTTTGTGCTAATCTGAATTGTGCTCTTGTGCTGTACTGCTGCTTGATCTGACATTCTCTAACAGGGGACTGGAAAAGAGCTGTAAATGTTTTACGGTTAATAGCACATGAACCATAAAGTCTGAATTACACCTCAGAATTACACCTCATCCTTCTTTCCAATTGAAGGTTCCTGAGAAATTGTGACTAAAGAACAGATAAGGTTACTTGGCAGCTGTTAATGTAAATGAGCGCCAGAGACAATAATTTATGTTGATGAACAGGGTATTCTCTTCAACTCAATTTCCCCCACTTATTTAAAGCAGCTAACAAAATATCTCTGAGGTGGACTCTCTCACTCTCTCTCTCTCTCTCTCTCTTGCTCTCTCTCTCACAATCTTTTGGTCTCTTCATCTGGATCTCTCTTCCTCGTCCGCTTCCCCCTCTCCCTGTCTCTGTCACACAGATGGTTTCACTCATGACCCCACATTCTAGGCCCGTCACTCGATGGACCCCGTTAAATAGCGTCTGCTAATTCTGTCCAGTTAGGAATTACTGCCCTTTTTATACCAAACGTGATGGAATAAATAATGAATGAATCTATCAGAGACATGGCCAAAACATTGGGTCCGTCAAAGGCAACGGTTTGACACAAGCAGGAAGCAGGAATGCTCTGTGAGTAACCCGTCTTCATACCTTTCTGTTCATGACAGTTACTCATGTGCTTGTGCTTCAGCAGAGTGGGTGAGACACGGGCGATGAGTGACAGCTATGGTAATGGTCGGCATTTATATAGCGCCTTTATCCATAGCGCTGTACAATTCATGCTTCTCATTCGCCCATTCATACACGCACACACACACCGACAGCAATTGGCTGCCAGCCAGCTCATAAGGACCATTTAGGCATCTTGCTCAAGGACACTTTGACACAGGGCGGAATCAAACCGGCAACCCGCCGGCTGTACCTTTTTACTATTGCATTGTACCCAATCATGTACCGTATGTTATTTTATTAAAGACACAGGAATGAGCCGGCCTGAGCCTCGTGCAGAACAACACTGCAGGTATGTGTGCAGAGGGAATGTCGTCACCCCCTCCCGGCAGTCGTGCGTTGAGATTTATCTGTGCCCGAAGAACTATCCCTCAATTAGACTCTGATAACGGTGAGCGAGGCTGTCAGCGAAGTGGGGCTGATGTCTATAATGTGCACGAGAAGACAGAGGTGGGTGCGGAGGGGCTTTTGTTCTGGGCGTGGGCGGCTGTGGCATTGCTTCAGCACTCGTCTGTTGTGCACGTGTTAATGACCCTCAACTGGGACATTGTGAGCGGGTCAACATGGCGACCCTTTGTTACTCCTCTCCGAGACCCTCGACAGCCCCCCGTCCTGTTCTCCTCCAACGCCGGGTTTCAGACGCTGTTTGTTTTCCCCCCCCGTGCGACAGCGCCACTGTTGTTCTTTGTCCTGTCTGTGTGTCGTGTTCGTTCCCGCACTCACTTCCGAAGGGTTTTAATAGATTTGCGCTCAGTGTTTTTTTTTCGGGCGGGAGAGGAACTGACAGCTTCAGGAGTCTGCCGCTAAAGCACTTGATTCAGGAGAAACCATTATTTTCATATCTACTGCATATCTGTCAGCAGCACGGTAGTTTTATGCTCATTTGCAAGTAAATATGAATGGAGTGAATGGAGATGCGTCAGCCAGCGGACTCATCACGGAAGTCTCAGTGGTGGTATTGTAGTGTAGTGCTTAAGGTACATAACTGCGACATGCAAGGTTGGTTTTTCGATCCCCGGTGTAGCCACAAAAAGATCCACACAGCTGTTAGGCCCTTGAGCAAGGCCCTTAACCCTGCATTGCTCCAGGGGAGGATTGTCTCCTGCTTAGTCTAATCAACCGTACGTCGCTCTGGATAAGAACGTCTGCCAAATGCCATTAATGTAATGTAATGTAATATATCGTTATTGAATTGAATTGTGTATTTTTGTAGAGGTACACACGAATGTCTGTGTTTCAGTGGGCATCTGCGTATGCCTCTGTGTATCGATATACGAGTATATACACAGGTGGACAGTGCGTGTAGGTGTATGCACATTGGAGAGGTACAGGATAAATACAGATATCAGGCTTGTGTGACGATGGCTGCTGATGTTCATGTGATGCTTTTACTCGCCTGTGGGATCAATGGCCGGGTGAACGTTGCTCATAATACTACTTCAGCTCCCACCACTTACAACGGCATGAACGGAAACGGAAACACCAATGTGATGCCACTAAATGGAGTAAAGAAAGTAAAAAGGGAGTAAAAAGGATGCTAAAACATAATAAGCACTCGGTAAAGGAGCTGCTTATTGAAAACGGTCTACTCAATTAGTTGCCAACAGAAAGGAATCAAGGCAGCCTTCTTGAGTGACCCATCATTCCTTTATTCGCTCCACAATTTGAGATTTGTAATTTTGGTTAAATTGCACATTGTCAATAATTTTAATAAAGGGAATGTTTATGCATTTTGGTTTTACCATGTCGAAATTACAGCTGCTTTTATACATAGTCATCCCCCCCCCACCATAATGTTTGGGACACAGCACTGTTATGTAAATGAAAGTAGTGATTTGCAAGTCATGACTTCCTGATGTCTGTGTCCCATCAACATCAGAGTCTAGATATCTTATTTTCAGGTCGTCCTATAGGTGTTAGTAATACTCTTTGCATTTTAATGGATCTCTATGGGAATTGGGAGGTGGGACTAGATTCAGCTGCAAATCATGCTGATACAGTATGGAACACATTTCTTCGCTAAATGGCTTTAAGTCATCAAGGGTCCAAGGTATCATATGAGCCTCAAACCACCTTGCTGCTGCTAGACATGCAGTAGATACAAAAACAGTTGTTTTTTTCCTGACACATTTTCCTGTTGAACTCAATGGAAAAGATATTCAGGAGAAAGTAGTTTTATGCTCATTTGCAAATAACCACACATTACACCAGTGGTATGCAGAAGAGCACCTCTGAACACACAACGCATCATGACTCTAAGTGGATAAGCTACAGCAGTTGAAGTCTAAAAAATAAGTCTAATAAATACCTAGTAAAGTGCTCGGTTTGTCTATACTAAAGAAGAGTGCCTTGATTTGTTTCTGTTCCCACTAAATGGAGTGCTGCATCTTCAGGGGCCAGTATACCCTGTATGAGTCCATCAGCATCTGCAATTCTGCAGGAGAAGATGGAGGACCTCACTTTTCCATGAGTACCGGTTGATGTTTCATTGATGGATGTGAAAAACACTGTCTCGGGAGCCACGGTGGCGCAACAGGCTAAGATGCAGCGGACTTGCGGTTGCAGTTCGTTGCAGTTGCGCACCGAGGACCGGGGTTCAATCCAAAAAGCCGAGTTTGGACTTGGCAGGGTTAGCGGGATCGCCGCATACAGCGCCTCGGTCTAATTGAGGCGAGACGGCTTGGAGAAGGCGTGTCGATCTCAGGGTCGCAAGATCCTACTGGGCCGCCGAGGGACGGGGTCGTAAGGCGGTGCATCCCCAACTAGCACTAATTGGATTAGATAGGGTATAATTGCCTACCAAATTGGGAGAGAGAGAAAAAATTAAGAAAAAAAGAGAAAAACACTGTCTCTGGTGTTGCTCCAGAATTTCCATTCACTGAAGATCTGGTGATGGAGACGGCTGTGACGTATGTTTGAATGTCAGTGCCATTATTGACACTATTAGACTATAACTACTGGGTGACGGCTTGTGCACTTTGGGCATTGTAACTGCCGTCTTGAAAGACATCTCTGCTGGAAGTAGATGTCTTTACATGCGGCGAAGATCACTAGTAATGACTGACATTAGACTTGCCTTAAGGGCAGGAAGTGGAACCCTCTATATATTTTTTGGAAATATAAAGGTGTATTAAAGTGATGACATACAAGTAAGATTCGTCGCGCAAGTAGCCTACAGTAGAACTAGACGTAAACAAATACAGAACCATGGCAACCGAACACTTATTTCAGCACCATTTTGAGCAGTACCTCTTTTGACCAACGATTTTGCTGTTATTTACATGAAAGACACTTTCCAATGTCAATTTGCCTACCGCGCAGTCATTGTATTTTTCGCAATATTGTTTTGGCGTATGAATGACAACAAGTGGACGTCTTGTTTAGCGCGCCCGGGACGGCACCTCTCTCACCTGAAACACGGTCTTGGCGGTCAGGGTGGTCGCGGTCGTGGTGCAGATACTCTCCTCTCCCACGTGACGTAGCCCCATCATAAACAGCATTGGCGTGGCCAAGAGGAAGGACGCCGCCCAGAGTGCGCTGATCAGCTTCTTGGTCCGACTGCGAGACATGATGCTCTTCGCCTTGAACGGGTGGCAGATAGCCATGTAGCGCTCGGCGCTGAGGCTGGCGATGTTGAACGCCGTGGCGTAGGAGCAGCCATCCCGCAAAAAGTAGTAACCTTTGCAGACGGCGCCACCGAACGCCCACGGATGGTGGACCCAGATAAAGTTGTAGAGCTCGATGGGCATGCAGAGCACGAGGATGAGAAGGTCCGACAGCGCGAGGCTAGCCAGGTGGTAATGCACGGTGCTCTGCAAGTTCTGGAGAGATTTCTTTCTGAACAAAGTGTACAGCGTGACCGAGTTCCCCAAGCAGCCTACCACAAACAACGCGATGTAGATCGCAGTGACCAGGACTTTGGAGTAGATATCCGTGTTGACATCCAAGCTGTCCTCCAACTCAGGCAGCGTGTAGTTGTCCGCAGGAAGTTGAGAGAGATTCCACGGAGCCAGGAGTTCATGCGCAAAAACTCTCGAGTCAAATAAATCGATGAGCGCAGGAGACCGCGTTTCATTCGTATCCATGTCTGTAGGAGTTACTGGCAGTGGTTAGTGGAATACTCTACGTTATCATTCGTCCCGCTTATTGCCTACATTTTCAGATCCACGGAGGAAACGGAAAGGGGGATTCTGTGCGCAAAAAAAGCGGTTCATGGAGAGCATGGGAAGAAGGTGTCCAAGCGCACCCGCACGTCCACTCCTCAGCTCTGTGAAGAAGTCTGCCTGCCTTTATATCTTTCAGAGGAGGCGCGTGTCCTTGAGCGCTGACGCAGGCTCCATCAAATAATCACATTGTCGTTCGCTTTTTTTCCGTCTTATGCAATATAAGCAATATACTTTGCTCTCAAAACGGTCTGCGATAGTCTACGCGTGAAATGGTACCCTAAACACGATGTATTCTTAGTGTTAGTAGATAACATTTCGTTTGAATGGTTTCAGAAATAAGTACTCCTGTGTATGCGTGCGTGTTTTGAGCATTTACTATTTTACTCAATCCCTTCTTTGGTTTAAGCCTATCCAAATAGTTAATTAGCACACCCTTTTTTTGCCACGTTTATGCCCATTATGCACGTGTTTGTATGTGTACACTTCTGTGCTGTGTTGAGCAGAATGTATGAGTGTAGTGACAGTAGTGTCACTTGCAAACAAGTGTTTTGTTTGTTGGCAACATAACTATTCAATTTAATTTTATTAGTTGGCTGTGTGTAGTCACTGTGCTGGCACAACCAAACCGTGAAAAGCATTTAAACCAGCCATTACTCATCCATAGCCATCCGACTTGAGTTGACACTCAGCATAATCTAAGGCAGGGGTTCCCAAACTGTGCGTCATGGGAGGAGTCGAGGTGTGTCACAATTTTGTTACGTTTCATTACATTCATTTAGCAGACGCTCTTACCCAAAGTGACTTATAATATTGCATGATGCAAATAGGGCGGCATGGATGGCGCAGTGGGAAGCACTGCCGCCTCACAGCAAGGAGGTCCTGGGTTTGAATCCCGGCCTCTCTGTGTGGAGTTTGCCTGTTCTCCCCCCGTGTGTTCATGTGGGTTTCCTCCCACAGTCCAAAGACATGCCAGTTAGGCTGATTGGAGAGTCTAAATTGCCCGTGGGTGTGAGTGAATGGTGTGTGTGCCCTGTGATGGACTGGCGACCTGTCCAGGGTGTGTTCCTGCCTTTTTCCCGATGTATGCTGTGATAGGCTCCAGCCCCTCTGCGACCCTGTTCAGGATAAGCGGGTTAAGATAATAGATGGATGATGCAAATAACTTGCTGTATATAATGCCCTTCTTGTTGTCATTCCTACTAATTCAGTTCATAGTCATGGCTGTTTCATTCACTGCAGAAATATGTGTATGGACAGTTGTTTTGACGTTTAAAAAAAAACCACAGCTTCTGGTAGATTACCACATTTTACCCCAAATATGAAAAGGATATTATGTGTGTACACAAGATCGGTAGCTCTGATAAAACCATATGTCTAAAACTTACTCACAATACCACCCCTGCCCCTCACTTCAAAAATACCTAGGTATGGACACACAAGTGTCCCCAGAAGGGAAGCTGGCTCTAACGGACTGGCTGGACACAACAGGGCTCTCACATTACCCTTAGCACAGCGCAAAAGTCTGGAGAACTTCCTCATTGCAGATAGAAACAGGACAAAGGAGGAGACTTTCAATTTACGCAATGACAAGACGCATCTGCTGATGGACACTACCGGAGGCATGGTGAAACCTCTGCCCTGCTACAGAGCTGGGACCCCAGCACAAAATCTGGACTGCAGTTCCATTACTGTAATCAAAGGTGGACATTCTTACATTTACATTTTACATTTTTGGCAGACGCTTTTAATCCAAAGCGATTTACAAGTGCAATTCTCCGCTTGAGATTGATTGGAAGAGTTCAAAGATGCACTTTGTTTACGTCAAGTGTGTTGGTGTTATTGTGTGGTAAACCCCCTCCCTTTGTCTCTACTTACATTACATTACATGAATGGCATTTGGCAGACGCTCTTATCCAGAGCGACGTACAGGTGATTAGACTAAGCAGGAGACGATCCTCCCCCGGAGCAATGCAGGGTTAAGGGCCTTGCTCAAGGGCCCAACGGCGGTGTGGATTTTATTGCGGCTCCACCGGGAATCGGTTGAATGAAGTTTCCCTTCAAAGACATAAGCTATGTTAGTGTGAAGGACTTATCACCTTACAGGGGTGGTGATTAATCCTTCAAGAGACGCAGTGTCAGGGAACTCATTCCAAATTCACTATTGGGCCATAGGGACCTTCAAAAGACCAGGCCTGGTCTAGAGATGAGAAATAGTGTGCTTCTGTGTGTATGTGTGTTCCTGTGTGTGTGTCTGTGTGTGTGCTTGTGTCTGTGTGTGTGTGTGTGTGTGTGTGTGTGTGTGTGTTTCTGTGTGTGTGCTTCTGTGTGTGTGTATGTGTGTTCCTGTGTGTGTGTGTGTGTGTTCTTTTCTTCATCTCTGGTCTTTTGGAATGTTTGGCTGTCTTCAGGTTTCTTGAGCATTTTGAACAAGCTTGAACAAGCTGGGGTTTGGCATGTTCTTACATTGATTTCCTTTGTGACTGTCATGTGTCTGTGTTTGTAACCTTCATTGTTTTACGGTAGATTAACCATGTCTATAGAATAGAGATTAATCATTTTGTAACTAAACCAATCTCTTGATTTTTACCTGGTTGAAAGTTGTGCGTTATCTTATATATATAATAATTACCAAATTAAATAGCTTACATGTTAGTTAAAGGTACAATTGGTAATTTCGGACTTCTAACGGTCAAGAGAGGAATTGCAGCAACAAACACGCTCAAACCACAACACTGTTTATCCCACCCCGACTCGATGAACACGCTGACGTTGTACAGCTATATAATGCTTTGGTACAGAGTGCCGGCCCGTCAACATGTCAGTGAGCCTTTTTCAATGCTAGGAAGGCATTTACAGTGGTCTTTTAACAATGTTTTAATACAAAAATCTTACCTATTGTACCTTTAAGTGAGGTTTTTAACTGTTGCCACATTGCAGTATTCAGAGCGCTGGACATTTAAAAGAGAGGGTGTTGACGGTTAAAACTGCTGGATGTGTTTTAAAGCGCATTTTAATGAATCCTCGCTTCCCCGACATACCTACGTCCACAGGAGCACAGATGGGCTTTCAGAACCTTTGGCTGGCTGGTCAGGGTGGATTTGAGACTGTGTGCATATGTCTACAGCAGAGACGGCTCTGGAGTGTGAGAACGATAAACACGCACCTGCTCTCTGCGTCTCACAGCAGAGGTGCATGCAAGCGATGTCATTACGGGGGTTTTCCTGCGGAGATTACATTTCAAGCCTGTTTAGTGTTCTAAATGTCTCTAGTTTAGAACACTAAACGTGCACCCGCACATTAGTCTTGTAAATGGACTGCAAGCAGTTGAATTATGTTCATCCGTTAAAAACAGTCGTGGACTGGGACCCCGCAATGCCAGTGGGGCACATTATCTCTCTAATACACATACACCGGGGGGCAGGGGTAGTGGGGTGAGCTGATACAATAAGAGTGACTGTAAAATATTACCTGTCCGTCGCAGGTGTTCAGGCAGGACAGAAGTACCAGAGGCCTGAGGTGCGTTCAAGACAGCGAACGTTCACGGCGAACTATGTTTGCAGCAAACAGTTAGCCTACTGTTGAACGATTTTAAATGAACATTCCATTTAGTTCGCCACCTACTCATTTTGAATACAAATGTATGCGACTTAGATTTAACGATGCTAACTAGCTGATTCGCTGCTTATCTGTGATTTATTTCTTAATATAAGAACACATATTACATTCATTTAAATGCATTATAACAGCCAAATAATTGTCCAATTGTGTTCACACCGCGTCTTCCCCGTCGACAGCCATTTCTGTTGGCGGCGCACTACCTTTTACAATAGCTAGCTAACGTTCTTGGCAAACAGAAAAAAGTTTGAATATGTTCGCGAACGTTTGCACACAGATGTGAGGAGGACTGGGACTTATGACGATAGTATCTGATTGACAGCGGTCACCATGAGAGCTAGACACAGTATCATAATTCACACACAATGTCTACTTTCGCTTTTAACGTCTACAGGGATTATTGCAAGAAAAATGTGTGAGCTTGAAAAGTTGTCCAGGAGGAAATGTGTACAATGTATTGAATTAAGTATTATATTCATTTAAAACAGCTCTATGCCTGAAATCGGGCATGGTGAAAAAAGAATGACCTGTAACAGGAAAATACGTTCAGTGAGCACTCTATTGGGTAGAGCTGTACACTAGCTTGTAAATGCAATTTTTTAAATCAGCCAAGCATGTGGCAGCAACTAAATGCATAAAAGCATGCATATATGGTCAAGAGGTTCAGCTGTTTTTCAGACCAAATGTCAGAATGGGGAAGAAATGTGATCTAAGTATTCATTATTGGTGCCAGACGGTGGTTCCCAGGAGATCTCTGTAACTGCTGATCTCCTGGGATTTTCCCACACAACAGTCTCTTGAGTTTACAGAGAATGGTGCAAAAAAACAAAAACAAATCCAGTGAGCAGCAGTTCTGCAGTAACAAGAGAGACGTCAGAGGAGAATGGTCAGACAGGAAGGTGACAGAAATGCAAATAACCACACATTAACACAGTGGTATGCAGAAGAGCATCTCTGAACACACAACGCGTCAAACCTGAAAGTGGATAGGCTACAGCAGCAGAAGACTTAACAAGTCTAAAAAATACGTCTAATAAATACGTTATAAAGTGCTGACTAACTGTATATTACACATTAAAATAATTTTCAAAATGCCTTAATCAGAAGCTCAGTAAAAAATAAAAAGAATGCCACTAGCTCGACACCGAATGTACATTGTCGTACCTTTATTTCATTTATTTTGTATTTTGTACATTCTTGAAAACAATTCATGAATTGTTTATTTATTTATTTTTTAAATAGCAGGTGCTGTTTATATCAGCCAGCAGGCGGTGCCCTAGAGCAATATAATAAACGTATAATATTTATGATAAATTGTTCTTTTAAACAACAAAATACTTTACTAGTATGGCTCCTGAATTATCTTTGTGATGCGTTCTAATACATTTCAGCTCCACTGGTTTTCTGAGGATTAGGGGTGGTAGCATATATATTTGTACTTGTACAAATTGCTGCAGGTTTTCTACCCATTCTGTTAGTCTGTGTCCCCTTACTACAAATATCCAGCTTTAGAAATGGACTGAACATAAAATTGCATAAGCTTCTCTGGATAATATCTTATTCTAAATGTGTGTGTATGTGTGCATCATTTTATTATTTTTTTATTTATTAAAAGCTGATGCTTTTACAGTTGATGAGACTAAGCAAGAGACAATCCCCCCTGGAGCAATGTGGGGTTAAGGGCCTTGCTGAAGGGCCCAACAGGTGTGCAGATCTCATCAGGGCTACACCGGGGCTTGAACCGCCAACCTTGCGGGTTCCAGTTATGTACCGTAACCAAGTGTGTGGGAGTGCATCTGTGTGTGCCCTACATGTTTTTGGCAATTCATTGCACTTGGCTAAGGGTATATTCTCCCTTTCTGTGCATGTGAATTACATGTACAATGCAGTCCGTAAGTATTTGGACAGTGGTAAAATCTGTGTTCTTTTGGTTCTGTACTCCAGCGCATTGGAATTGACATTAAGCGATCAATGTGACGTTAACCCTTTGAGACCTTTTACACTATTCTAATTTTTTGACACACACTGCAACCAATTAAAAAAGCAACTGATAACTATGTACAGCAATAATACATCATAAAATAAAATATTATTAACATTATACTTACCTATATTTTTAGTTTTCATAATATTGTTATTTATAAATGTACTAATATAATAACCACTAATTATTATTTTTTGCCATGAACTGAATGATTACAAGCTACTGAAGCAGGTGACCAACTGTTTACAAAAGCAGGTTTTGTATTGCCACCAGGGCAATGGTTATATTCCAATAGTTATAAAGGTAAATACAGTAGTAGAATATATAGGCATTAACATTTGTATTTTATCGCACAAACAGTAAGAATGCGTAACCTATTATAATAGCGCTATTCATGTTTTTTTTTCATTTACAGTTCTTATCAATTGCATGTTGTGCTGGGTTGGATGGAAATTTTGCTAAATATAGATGTGGTTTTCAAACACAACCTCGCTTTTATTGTCCAACAATTCAACATACTTGAGAGTTGCATGTCTCCCCGGCATAAGAAATAGTATAAAATGTCCCTGTGTTCAGAAATAAGAGAGTTATTCGACTGCTATTAACGGGAGTGCTTCATTCAGTTTCACATGGTTAAAGTGCAGACTGTCAGCTTTAATCTCAGGGTATTTACATCCATCTCGGGTGATCCATGTAGGAATCAATCAAACCTAGCACTGTAAGGGCAATAATAAACATGTCACTTCCATCCCACTTCCAAATGTAACATCCATCCATCCATCCATCCATCCATCCATTATCTGAACCCGCTTATCCTGATCAGGGTCGCAGGGGGGCTGGAGCCTATCCCAGCATACATTGGGCGAAAGGCAGGAATACACCCTGGACAGGTCGCCAGTCCATCGCAGGGCACACACACCATTCACTCACACACTCATACCTACGGGCAATTTAGACTCTCCAATCAGCCTAACATGCATGTCTTTGGACTGTGGGAGGAAACCGGAGTGCCCGGAGGAAACCCACGCAGACACGGGGAGAACATGCAAACTCCGCACAGAGAGGCCCCGGCCGACGGGGATTCGAACCCAGGACCTCCTTGCTGTGAGGCGGCAGTGCGACCCACTGCACCATCCGTGCCGCCCCCAAATGTAACATGTAATACAAAATGGAAAGCACATGGTATAAAACTTGCCAAGAAGAGGACACCGATGCATGTTGTCCCACTGCCTCCTGTAGCGTAGTGGTTACGGTAAATGACTGGGACCCGCAAGGTCGGTGGTTTGATCCCCGGTTTTGCCACAATAATATCCGCAGAGCTGTTGGGCCCTTGAGCAAGGCCCTTAACCCTGCATTGCTCCAGGGGAGGATTGTCTCCTGCTTAGTCTCACCAACTGTACGTCGCTCTGGATAAGAGCGTCTGCCAAATGCCAATAATGTAATGTAATGTATTGTCCCCACGGATGGTGAGGAAGATGGTGAGGGGAAATGAGTGGTTTGCTCTGCAATGGCCATCTCTGTCTCCAGACTTAAATCCCATGAAAAACCTGTGGCGGGGTCTGTTGGGGCCACATGGCTCAGGCGGTAAGAGCAGTCGTCTGGCAGTCGGAGGGTTGCCGGTTCGATCCCCCGCCCGGGCTGTGTCGAAGTGTCCCTGAGCAAGATACCTAACCCCCAAATGCTCCTGACGAGCTGGTCGGTGCCTTGCATGGCAGCCAATCGCCGTTGGTGTGTGAGTGTGTGAATAAGAAGCATCAATTGTACAGCGCTTTGGATAAAGGTGCTATATAAATGCCAACCATTTACCATTTAGTGCCAACCCAAGGGTGCCAGTAATTCTGGAGCCGACTGCATATCATTTGTGGTTTACTTGATTATAAAGGTCTGTTTATATTGAAAAAAAACTAAAAACATTATGTTACTACGACGTTACTCTTATTTATTGTTAGTGAAATGTGAAAAACATGGACTGAAGTAAAAAGAGCTCTTCCGGGTTTTACTCTGTGCAGTTATCTGGCTAACTAAAGAAAATTTCCTGCATACAATATACCTCCTCATTATCAGTTTTTGCTCTACTTGATTATATGTATGGTACATTTTAATCTAATGGTTCCATTATTATTCAAAATTGATAGTTGGAACTTGTCCTGTTCCAACACAGTAGCACTATCTGCTGGTTCTGGTGTTCAGTATATCCTCTTTAGTGACCCCTGCTGGTCAGTTTGCAAATGAGTAACCACAGCCTCTCTGACTCCTCAAACGTCAGATTGGCTCCAACCCCCCCCCCCCATTGCAATATTAAAAGTTTCTTTTCTCTCCCCTGCTGGAGTTATCATTTCCAGTATTTCAACTATTTATATAACCAGAAAATAATCACCCCAACCCCCCCCCCCCCCCACCCCGAGAAAAAAAGAAATTACAAGATCAAAAATAGCAGTACAGTACAGTAGCCTTCTTCCTCATTTTCTCAGAGGAAGGAAACATTTCAGAAAGAGTAAAGTTTCCAACAGCAGAAGCTGTTGCACTCATGCCCAAAAGAGAACAGAACATGAAGTCTAAAACATAGCTGCTCGTATGAGGGCATCGATATTCAGAGAGACGGAGAGACAGAGCATGAAAAAGGAGACCATGGTTGAACACTGGTACAAAATGAGCTCTGCATAGAAATATCAGTTGCTTTACATTACTTTACATTACATTATTGGCATTTGGCAGACGCTCCTATCCTCTTATCCAGCGACATACAACAAAGTTCAAAGTTCATACCCATAACCAGGGATAAGTGTGCTGAAAAAACAACAACTACCGTCATTTTCTTCAGAATAACGTATAAACTGCTCTGGCAGTAAAAGTGCATTTGTTGCAATTCTTCAAGTATGTTGAGATGCTACATAAATAGAATATGAATACGATGATTATTATTGTCATTATTGTTACCGATTCAACCCATAGGCTCTATGGCAGGGGTGGGCAATTCCGGTCCTGTGTATGCAGGTTTTTGTTTCCACCAATTACCCTGGATAAATAAACGAATTGGCTGCATGCACTGGTTCACACACAAAGATCAGAGCACAGTAAAACCGGGGGACACAAGAGCAGTCTTCGGCTGTCGTTCATCAAGAAATGTACTGCAGCTAAAATGTCAGATGGCATAAAAGGCTAATTATGTAATAAAGGGCCAGAAGTTGGTATAAAATCCAGAAACGGATACGGCCCTCTTTGCCCACCTCTGCTCTATGGTTAGATTCAGATATTTCACATTACCCATGTACACACATTGGATATTTGAAGGCAGCCCAGGTTAATTTGGTTAGGGACAGTACTGCTAATTAAACCTACATCCTTCCAGCCTCAAGCACAACCTTGGCCTTGGGGCTGAAGCTAAGCCTGTCAGGTCTGGGTTAGTACTTGGATACGCAGCCTATTGGGAGGTGGCTGTAAAAAATAATACTTGAGAAAATGCTGACATGTACCGCAACTGTTGTCCGTGACAGTAATTTAAAATGGGAACTGTTAAAGATTAGTTCTGAACTTCAGATGCAGAGTACTGAGTTACTGTATGCCTACAATGTGCTGGTAACCTTACCTGCTTTTTTTCAGATATTGTTTAGCCGTTAATTTTTGTGAAACAGCGTTGATCTAGACAGGGGTGGCGCCTTATCAGATGCATAATTTACATAAAAACCTAAAATTATAATTCTTATCTTCAGTTGATTATCCGGAAGTATCACTGTAAGTACTAGGACTGCCCTGCTCATGGTCAACTTGAATTTGCAAAAGCGAGAAAGTTACTTCCTTGTGTGTTCAGCGTCTGTCTCGGAGCCGTTCATCCTACTACGAAATGGAGGACCGCATTTCAAAGGAATAAAGCGGTTTCCAGCAAGTTTCACTGGAATATTCCATTGAGGAAAATTAACTGGATTTAGCACCCCGATAAAAGGTAGGTCTACGTGCTGTCTTGCGGAATAATTACTGTTAGCCTACAGTACAGTAGAATATGAACGCCTGGAAACTGTACCCTAATGTCTATACTAATAGTCTAATGGTAAACGAATGTCTTCTGGCGTGGAGACTTTCTAGTGATCATATTCTCTCAAATGAATAAATTGGCTGTTATTGTACTGCTTTCTGTAGTCGAAGCTGTTACAGCCTAATATCGATGGATTCATTTTTGCGTTTACTTTACAACTTCCGCTATTGATTGAACATTTATATCATGTAAATGAAATGCATTATGGTCGTTTTAAACCAAACGTAACGTATGGACTTCTCAACCGCCCAACTGAGCCAGAATAACTGAACGCGCTGTCACTATTGCACGTGCTGGTGTTCCGGTAATCCATTCTTCGTCTCGCACTACACCTAACCGCATGTTATGAAAACATTAGAGTTGGATGAGAAATTGTCGGAAAGCGTACTGGTGCGTCCTTCTGTTCCAGTAGATTGGCTAATTATCCCCGGTGATTCAGCAACATTTCCCGCTATATAGCGATACTTTTCTGACAAAAGCGCCCACTTACATGTACGCACGCAAGAAAGTGTTGTAAAACGCTTTACCTTGCACTTTGATGTACAAGCTATGCAAAGATATAGAAAATAAGAACTCTACGGGGCACTTTTGACCCATGTTGTGCATCAAAGGGCTAGCCCACTTTTCATTGTAAGTTTTCACTGTACCGCCGGGTTAGACTTGGGTAATTACATTCTAAACTGGATGTATCAACAGTAGCAAAGGTGTGTTTTCATTCACTCTCTCTGTCCAAAGACCATGATCCCCAAGTCCAAAGACTATGACTCTGACGTCCACTGTATGTGGCATGAATACAGTAGACGTACGACGCATGAGAAGTTGCCGAAATTGAACAGAAAAAAATTGCATCAGACACGTGATCACTTCTGGTATTTGGGTTTCAGCTGGGGGAAGCAGGGCTTCATGCGGTTGTGCAGTCCTCTGGTGTCGCGTCCAAAAATGGCAGATTCGGCCCACCGGTTTTGGGCCGAAATTACTGATTCAAGACTGCCTGGTTTTTTTTTTGACATTGGCCTAGGGCAGGAAAATATAGCTAAAATGTAATATCTCAATATAGAATCCTAAGGCATTCTCTGAAATAGCTTCAGAGAGTTTCAAACTCATTTGAAGCAGGTCAGACCAAATGATGTAAACGAAACTAGACTTGAAAATACTTCAAATGAAAATAAATGATGTTGCATGTTGCCTCGATGACGGTGTAAGAAGGTAAACGAAAATGATTCCATGCGCACATATTTTTCCATATTGAGTGGGGTCTGTGGGATTCACAGACGGAACCATTGCGCGCTGAATGAGCACAAGGCGCACACAAGTGCAAGTTCGCAGCAAGGCGACAAAAACGCAAAACACAACCACACTCACACATACAAAAAAAACAAACACCAAAACACTTTACTTGTATTTTTGTACTCTTGTCTATAGTGAAACTGAAACATTTTATCTTATGTATATAACCTCAAATAAATAAAAAAAGAAAGTAAGAAGTAAATAGTCATAAAAAGGAACCTTTTACTTCACATGATAATAAAACAATCCCTGTTGGGCAAAATAAACAGGAAACTATTTTTTTTTTGTAGAAGTATAATCAAGCTAGCATGTGAAGGAGAAGCAACTCACAGCACAGAAACAGAAACTTCTTCAGCAGTGCTGGGTGTGAACTCCCAGAACCATATGATGGCCCTTGTAGAAAAGTATGCTCAGTATTTCTTACTGCAAATGGTGGCTATTTTGACGAATCTAAGATTTCAAATTTTTTGTGAAAAGTTGTTTCTTTTCTTCTTTTTTTATTTATTCATCTCTGATTGCCTTAAAATTGTAGGTGTACTAAAACATTTGACCAATGTTTTGTGTACGGTACATTCATAATTAACTGTACGTACACAGTTAATCAGTTCAGTCGGCTAGTCTGTTCTGCATGTCAGTGACTTGCTTTTGAAATCACTGCAAAAAAGAAACCTTAGTTAATAAGAAATAATTCTGTAGCACTGACTGTTTTATCAGGCACGTGTGGTCATAATTCAGGACCCATGTATAAAAGGTGTGATTTGGGTTTTGTCAACGAGCCAGTTAAGCCGTCCACAGAGGGCTCTGTTTGAGCAGATAGAGAGCCCTTTAGGTGTTATTGACCCATGTCTTACAGTAAATTCTGTCTAATGACCTCATAGAGAAACAAGATGATGTTAATGATTACTGGCAATGTTAATGATAGTACTGGGGGGTTCTTAATGGCCTCATTGTTAATGGATTCTTAATGGGCCCACTATTTAAATAACATTTTTTGGGTTTTTCGGTTTTACATATCCCCGCTTGATAACAGCATCGAGACCTGTCGGCTCAAGCAGACAAAAAGTTACGGGACCTCAACATTGAACCCAGAAGAGACTGGGTCCTACAGCTGTTCTCAGTAGATAGAAATAGCCCTTAAAACGCTGAAGAGGTTCTGAGTCATAGCAGTACTGCTGTGATCGCAGGATGCTCAGACTCAAAACATACCACATTGACTCAGGCGGTGAGAGCAGTCTCCTGGCAGTCAGAGGGTTGCCAGTTCGATCCCGCCCTGGGTGTGTCGAAGTGTCCCAGAGCAAGACACCTAACCCCCAAATGCTCATGACGAGCTGGTTGGTGCCTTGCATGGTAGCCAATTGCCGTTGGTGTGTGTGTGTGTGTGAATGGGTGAATGAGAAGCATCAATTGTACAGCGCTTTGGATAAAGGTGCTATACAGATGCCGACCATTTGGTTCATTCAAAGCTTTGCCCAAATCACTTGCTAGTTTCTGATCTGCTCACAGCGGGGATCCATCTTGTTCTGTTTCAGGTTTGTTAGATTTGGCAGCAGGCGCCTGTGCCATAATCTTGGACACTTGGCTGCCGTCAAAGAATCAAACTTAACCATGACCATGAATAAGACAGCCACGACTTACCTACAATAATAAATACTAAACAGAATAAATATTACTTGTGGTCCCAAAGCTGTGGTCACCCTTCCTCTGTTGTTGCATTTTTCTCACACTGAATGGTTTCAGATCTTTAAACCGTTTTAGACAAAGGGAACCCAAGTTAACCTGGAACCACATCCACCCCTGTGAAAAAGTAATCCCCTTAAACTGATTGTACCGCCTTTAGTCGCAATAACTGCAACCAAATGCTTCCTTCCATTTGATATCAGTCTCGCATTGCTGTGGTCGAACTTTTGCCTGTTCTTCTTCTCGGATTTGCAGCTTGCGGACGGATTTGTAGGTTTTTGAGCATGCAATGCTCATTTCCGGTCCTGGCACAGCATCCCTATTGGGTTCAAGTCCGGACTAAGCCAATCCAAAACTAATTTAGTTCCTTCATTGTCGTTCAGATGTGCACTTACGCTTGTGTTGTGGATCATTGTCTTGCTGCGTAACTCAATTAAGCCTCAGCTCCATCTGACGGGCTGATGATGGGTGGCCTGTAGCGTAGCGGTTAAGGTAAAGGACTGGGACACGCAAGGTCGGTGGTTCTAATCCCTGTGTAGCCACAATAAGATCTGCACAGCCGTTGGGCCCTTGAGCAAGGCCCTTAACCCTGCATTGCTCCAGGCGAGGATTGTCTCCTGCTTAGTCTAATCAACTGTACGTCGCTCTGGATAAGAGCGTCTGCCAAATGCCAATAATGTGATATAATGTAATGATGAATGAACAGTCTCCTTAAGAACTTTCTGACACAGAGCAGAGTTATGGGGCGACATGGCTCAGGCATTAAGAGCAGTCATCTGGCTGCCGGTTCGATCCCCCGCCCGGGCCGTGAGCAAGACACCTAACCCCTAAAAACGCTCCTGACGAGCTGGTCAGTACCTTGCATGGCAGCCAATCGCCGTTGGTGTGTGAGTGTGTGTATGAATGGATGAATGGAGAAGCGTCAATTGTACAGCACTTTGGATAAAGGCGCTATATAAATGCCAACCATTGCAGTGATGGCATGTGAAACTTGCCCACGTTTTCACTTCATCTAATATTTACATTTTGCGTAAAGTTGTGAAACCGTTCAGCGTGATATGCACGAAAGAAAGACGAAACACGAAACATAGGCTGAGTATTGTGCATATACACACACACAGATTTGCGTAGCATACCTACAGTCCATATCTGTAGACATCAGCCCAAAGAGAACGGCATCAGCGTATGAGAACAGATCTTTAGAGGAACAGTGGAAACTGGTATCATTTGGATTTTGGAGTGATTAAACCCATTATTTGGAAAGGGCCCGACTGTATGCATTTTGCTTAGTGGATGTCCCTATCCCCAGGAGGTAAAAAGTAGTGTGTTCACTGCCTCCTGTTTAACTGCAGGCGTTCAGAGTATGTAAGGTGTTAAACCGCTCCACTCGCAGTTTAAAACCCGCAGCCTCCTTTTTGCATGGTCCTCTAAGCTCCCCCTTCCCGCTATGAAACCAAAGCCAGTTCCGCAGCTAATGTTAATGAAAATCTACTTAGATTACATTTAAAAGGGGGAACAGGGTAGAGGTTGAGAGGAAGTATCTATTTAAAACTTTTTTTCCATTGCTTAAGCTACTTAACACAACACTTACCAAAACCTAACCGACTACATAGCGAAATGAAAGAAGCAGGCATTGAGAAATGGAGAAGGGCTGGTTGTCATTGGTGATATGGGTGACATTAGTGCCCCCGTTATTGTGTGATCCAGGGTTCATTTAGAGGCATATAAATTGGCCCCCACCTATAGGAGGTCATTGTGAAAGGTCCAGTAAGTCAGGGGAAGTACATTTAAATATATAATAGCCTCGTAATTCCTATAAATTTGGTCATAAAAATACTAAGTAAACAATTTGTTACAACGAAATATGAATTAATGAATTAATCTTAATAAACACATTTTTCATATTTTGTTTTGGCTTTTTATTATCATTATTATTATTATTATTATTATTATTATTATTCCCTTTCTTCTTTGTGTAACTCAACCCCTAGTTTTTAAACAACATGTGCCAAATGTCTGCACACCCATTAGCTAGTTTCTTCCTCTTTGTGAAGCAACACAATTATTTCTTGTTAAATTGGGGGAAACCGGGGCTTAAAGCAGAACACTGATACTTTACCACAGAAACTACTGGGGGAATTCTCATTTGAATGCAGTGCCAGCGAAGTACATTCATGGCACAATTTCAAAACACCCCCACGGTGCGTCATACTATTTCTTAACCCAGCCATTCCCTGAGGTAGCTTGACTCGCTAATTCTATTAAATGGTAAATGGTTGGCATTTATATAGTGCCTTTATCCAAAGCGCTGTTCATTCACCCATTCATACACACACTCACACACCGGTGGTGATTGGCTGCCAGGCAAGGAGCAATTGGGTGTTAGGTGTCTTGCTCAGGGACACTTCAACGCACGCAGGGTGGGATCGAACCGATAACCCTCCAACTGCCAGAGGTGGCATTCACTCTTACTGCCTGAGCCAATGCGCCCTCCCATTAGCACAGTAATTCTGAAGAGAGAGTGTAGCCCTGTTTTCACAGACCGCCCTCCCTAAAACGGTAAGTGTAATGGGAACCCTGGACAAAGGCATCTACAGTAACACACAGGGCTGCTGCCACGGGCCTTTCTGTAAGATGCTGAACATGATTCTGTCTGATCCCAGGATGGGCTGTGCCAAGTCCAAGCCTGAAGAGGACTCCACAAGCAAGGCTCTGGCCAGCCATGACTCCCCCAGCAAAACCCCACCCGGGCACTACGTTCAGGACCCCACATCCAAGAACACTGCTGTGAGTTACTCCTAAAAGGGTCATTTTTCAAACATACCACAAAGTATGGAATGGAAATGGAAACTAAATGAAACCCACAGTGGACTACACCACCATATAGATAGAATGCAGTATGAATGTGTGTGTGTGCCTGTGTCAGACTTCTGTTAAGTTCTGTTCAGGCCATTGCAGTTGTATGTCTTTTAGTTCAATAGGCCTGTGGAAATGTAACCGTTTCAACGCATTTCCTCTCTCTCTCTCTCTCTCTCTCTCTCTCTCTCTCTCTCTCTCTCTCTCTCTCTCTCTCTCTCTCTCTCTCTCTCTCTCTCTCTCTCTCTCTCTCTCTCTCTCTCTCTCTCTCTCTCTCTCTCTCTCTCTCTCTCTCGCTCTCTTCTCTTCAGAGCAAAGCCAGTCTCCCTGCAGCTAATGGTGAGTGTCTGTGCAGATTTGTGTGTGTAGTGTAAATTGCTCTCTTTCCCAAAGTCACTGCTTTTTATTCCCATAGTGTTGCGCTTCAGTTTATGTCAGCTGGAAAACCCACTCCCACATCATAGTCCAGATTACATTGCATTAATGGCACTTGCCAGACGCTCTTATCCAGAGCGACGTCCAGTTGATTAGACTAAGCAGGAGACAATCCTGGAGCAATGCAGGGTTAAGGGCCTTGCTCAACGGCCCAACAGCTGTGCGGATCTTATTCTGGCTACACCGGGATTAGAACCACCGACCTTGCGTGTCCCAGTCATTTACCTTAACCACTACGCTACAGGCCGCCCAAGATGTAGTAGTGTGGGCTTCCTGGCCCCCCCGCGTGGCCACTGTGCTCCAAGGTGGCCTGTAGCGTAGCAGTTCAGGTACATGGGACCCGCAAGGTCGATGGTTCGATCCCCCATTGCTCCAGGGGAGGATTGTCTCCTGCTTAGTCTAATCAACTGTACGAGTGTCTGCCAAATGCCAGTAATGTACTGTAATGTAATGTAATGTAAAGTCAACTGTGCTGCTGTGTCTCTGAAGGTCTCCACACAGTCAACACGCACCACCGCCTTTACGTAACGCCGCCGGTGATATGTCGGGTAGCTCCGTGTCACAGAAGCGATGCGTTTTCACAACCCTGCTGCGATATGTCGGGCAGCTGTCCGTGTTATAGCGGCGATGTGCGTGCAGCGCCTAGTCACACCTCGTCAGGGTTTGCCCAGTGCAGTGCCATCCTATACGGCCCCCAACCCAACCGGTTCTACCTGACCTGCATCGTACATTCGGCGCAACTTCTCCCCACTCCTCTCCCGTTTCCTGTTAGTTATTAACTCAATTAAAGTCCGTTTAGAGAAGAGGAAACCTCGTCTGACGTTCCCCGCATAAAAACGTGACTCTATTAGAAAAGGACCTGACTACAGAACTGGAAACATAACGCTGCGCAGGGGAAGTGCCAGAGAAACTGAGAGAAAAATAGCCTCTTGCTTGCCTCAGCCCCTTTTAGGGCTGTACTCGGCTCATATCATCTCCCTATGCAGACGGAGACACGCACAGAGACAGGAAGCTGTAGCATGCAGCTGTTTGAGCTGGAACCACAGGGCGTGGAGGCCCCCCGTCGTAACACACAGCTCCATTTCGGTGTGTGAGGCTCAGTGCAAGGATAGTGTGTTAGCGTGGACACGTACACTCACCGAGCAATTTATTAGGTATTTATTAGACCTATTGTTCTTTACTTATTAAGTCTTCTGCTGCTGTAGCCTACCCACTCAGAGGTTTGACACATTGTGTGTACAGAGACGCTCTTCTACATACTGCTGTGGTTATTTGCGTTACTTTCACCTTCCTGTCAGCTTTCGACCAGCCTGGCCCTTCTCCACTGACCTGTCTCATTAACAAGGTGTTTCTGCCCGCAGAACTGCTGCTCACTGGATGTTTTTAGTTTTTTGCACCATTCTGAATAAACTCTAGAGACTGTCGTGCGTGAAAATCCCAGGGGATCAGTAGTTACAGAAATACTCAAACCAGCCCGTCACCAACAATCATGCCATGCCACACTTTTTTCCCCATTCTGATGGTTGACGTGAACACTAACTGAAGCTCCTGACCCGTATCTGCATGACCTTATTCATTGCACTGCTGACTGCTGATAATTGCATGAGTAAGTTGGTGTACAGGTGTTCACGTGGTAAGTCAGGGTATGTGCCAGAGACAGTCGTGTGAGCAGTGTCCCTCTTCGCCGCAGGTCCTGAGAACGTGGCCATTGCCCTGTATGACTATGAGGGCTTGCACGAAGGAGACCTGGGCTTCAAGAAGGGAGACCGGCTGAAGATCTTACAGGAGTGAGTCAGAGCCAGCGCTGCCCCCTAGTGTCAGAGAACTGCAATGGCAGTGCCGCTTCCCAGAGGTGGGGTTCTCAAATCTGGTGTCGGAGAACCCCTCTGATTGCTGGTCAGCCCGTCTCTTAACGGTTCAGCTTCGATGGACAGTTGTCCACAATTTCAGCTTTTGGATGTTCACTGATTTCAGCTGTAGATCCATCAGTTAGGCGCTACAATATGTAACATCTTTCACAAAGAACCATTTGCCGCAGTGCATGAGAAAAAAAACCCCATTAATTGTCTGAGAACTGATATTAAGGTATATGATATGTCTATATATATATATATATATATATATATATATATAAAATATATATATATATTTATATATATATATATTAAATATATATATATATTTAATAGGTCTATATATATATAGTAAGATCAAACTTCTAAAAGCTTTCTCTTTCTAATTCCACTTCCCCTTCATCATTTCTCCTTCCTGTTTTTCCTCTCCTTCTGCCTTCTGTTCCCTCTCTCTCTTCCTACCTTTACCTCTTTTTCCCTCCTTCTTTCTGTCCCCCTTATCGCTGTCTGCCCCTTTCTGTCCCCACCTCCCTCCCTCTTTCTCTCCCTACCTCCCTCCCTCTTTCTCTCTCCCTCATTCTTTCTCTACCCACCTCCCTCCCTCTTTCTCTCCCTCCCTCCCTGCAGGTCAGGGGAGTGGTGGAAGGCTATGTCCATTAGCACAGGTCAAGAAGGATTCATCCCCAGTAATTATGTTGCCAAAGACAGCCTGGAAACAGAAGAGTGAGTATGTTTGTGTGTATACGCGTGACTGAGAAATGGCTGGCATTTATATAGTGTCTTTATCCAAAGCGCTGTACAATTGATGCTCCTCATTCACCCATTCATACACTCACTCACACACACCAACGGCGATTGGCTGCCATGCAAGGCACCAACCAGCTCGTCAGGAGCATTTGTGGGTTAGGTGTCTTGCCCAGGCACACTTCAACACACCCAGGGTGGGATCGAACCGGCAACCCTCCGACTGCCAGACGACTGCTCTTACCACCTGAGCCAATGTCGCCCCACATGGGTGTATGAAAAAGAGAGTTCTTCTATGCATACAGAATATCACTGAGAATGTGAGTGCATATGACTGAGAGACACTGTGTGTTTGTATGTGTGTCTATTCATGTGCATACTTGTGGGTGTGTATGAGTCCACCTGAGTTTTGAAGGTGTCTATGGGGGTTTGTGACGGGAGGTTAATCATTCATACACAGTGCATATGAATGATTATCATGCCTGATCGTAAAACCAAATTTGCGTGGACGGGTGAGTGATCTACACAAAACACACCGGTATGTCCAAATCAATAATTGAACTGCATGTAGACATAATGGTGGCAGAACTAAGAAGATACTCTAAAGAAAGCCAATGGAGAACAGTGTCTACAAGTCGTAGTCCATCAGAGAACCTAATGGGCATGTATTGAAACCAAATAATAATTCATGAACATTTACATGAATATTCAAGCAGAATGTGGTCAAGTGAACCAATGTTCTTAGCAGCTTGCCTGTGAACAAAGCTAGTAGTAGACCCTGGCTATTTTTCAGTATAGTAAGAAAATGTGACAGCAAAAACAAACTCATTAATTTATTCAATGTATGTCATTAACACAGCGGTATGTACGTCATTAACACAGCGTTATGTACGTCATTAACACAGCGTTATGTATGTCATTAACACAACGTTATGTATGTCATTAACACAGCGTTATGTATGTCATTAACACAGTGTTATGTATGTCATTAACACTACTGTATGTATGTCATGAACACAGCTTTATGTATGTCATTAACACTACTGTATGTATGTCATTAACACAGCGTTATGTATGTCATTAACACAGTGTTATGTACGTCATTAACACAGCGTTATAGATGTCATTAACACAGCGTTATGTATGTCATTAACACAACGTTATGTATGTCATTAACACAGCGTTATGTATGTCATTAACACAGTGTTATGTATGTCATTAACACTACTGTATGTATGTCATTAACACAGCTTTATGTATGTCATTAACACTACTGTATGTATGTCATTAACACAGCGTTATGTATGTCATTAACACAACGTTATGTAGGTCATTAACACTACTGTATGTATGTCATGAACACAGCTTTATGTATGTCATTAACACTACTGTATGTATGTCATTAACACAGCGTTATGTATGTCATTAACACAGTGTTATGTAGGTCATTAACACAGCGTTATGTATGTCATCAACACTACTGTATGTATGTCATTAACACAGCGTTATGTATGTGATTAACACAGTGTTATGTATGTCATTAACACAGCGTTATGTATGTTATTAACACAGTGTTAGGTATGTCATTAACACAGCGTTATGTATGTCATTAACACTACTGTATGTATGTCATTAACACAGCGTTATGTATGTCATTAACACAGTGTTATGTATGTCATTAACACAGCGTTATGTATCTCATTAACAGAGCGTTATGTATGTCATTAACACTACTGTATGTATGTCATTAACACAGCGTTATGTATGTCATTAACACAGCGTTATGTATGTCATTAACACAGTGTTATGTATGTCATTAACACAGCGTTATGTATGTTATTAACACAGTGTTAGGTATGTCATTAACACAGCGTTATGTATGTCATTAACACTACTGTATGTATGTCATTAACACAGCGTTATGTATGTCATTAACACGGTGTTATGTATGTTATTAACACAGTGTTAGGTATGTCATTAACACAGCGTTATGTATGTCATTAACACAGCGTTATGTATGTCATTAACACAGCGTTATGTATGTCATTAACACTGCGTTATGTATGTCATTAACACGGTGTTATGTATGTCATTAACACAGTGTTATGTATGTCATTAACACAGCATTATGTATGTCATTAACACTGCGTTATGTATGTCATTAACACTGCGTTATGTATGTCATTAACACAGTGTTATGTATGTCATTAACACAGTGTTATGTATGTCATTAAGACAGTGTTATGTATGTCATTAACACAGTGTTATGTATGTCATTAACACAACGTTATGTAGGTCATTAACACAGCGTTATGTATGTCATCAACACTACTGTATGTATGTCATTAACACAGCGTTATGTATGTCATTAACACTCCTGTATGTATGTCATTAACACAATGTTATGTATGTCATTAACACAATGTTATGTATGTCATTAACACTGCGTTATGTATGTCATTAACACGGTGTTATGTATGTCATTAACACAGTGTTATGTATGTCATTAACACATTGTTATGTATATATCATTAGCATGGCGGTATGAATGTCATTAGCATGGCGGTATGAATGTCATTAGCATGGCGGTATGAATGTCATTATCATGGCGGTACATGTTGCATGTGATTTCACTGCATTGTTCTTCAGGTGGTTCTTCAAAGGCGTTAGCCGTAAAGATGCCGAGCGGCAGCTGCTGGCACCAGGCAATCGAGTCGGAGCCTTCATGATCCGCGACAGCGAGACCAGCCCAGGTGTGACTGCTGCTCCGTGCTGCTGCTCCTCCACACTGCTGCTGCTCCACACTGCTGCTGTCCCTCACTGCTGCTGCGCCACACTGCTGCTCCTCTACACTGCTGCTGCTCGACACTGCTGCTCCTCCACACTGTTGCTGCTCCACACTGCTGCTGCTCCTCACTGCTGCTGCTGCTCCACACTGCTGCTCCACACTGCTGCTCCTCTACACTGCTGCTCCTCACTGCTGCTCCTCCACACTGCTGCTGCTCCACACTGCTGCTGTCCCTCACTGCTGCTGCTCCACACTGCTGCTGCTCCATGCTGC
Source organism: Conger conger (assembly GCF_963514075.1). Lineage (NCBI taxonomy): Eukaryota > Metazoa > Chordata > Actinopteri > Anguilliformes > Congridae > Conger > Conger conger. The sequence continues at coordinate 8,478,641 of NC_083773.1, forward strand.
TGCTCCACACTGCTGCTGCTCCACACTGCTGCTGCTCCACACTGCTGCTCCTCTACACTGCTGCTGCTCCACACTGCTGCTCCTCCACACTGCTGCTGCTCCGCACTGCTGCTGCTCCTCACTGCTGCTCCTCTACACTGCTGCTCCTCACTGCTGCTCCTCCACACTGCTGCTGCTCAACACTGCCGCTGCTCTGTGCTGCTGCTCCTCCACACTGCTGCTCCACACTGCCGCTGCTCAACACTGCTGTTGACCCTTCTGTGATGTCCTCCAGGCAGTTACTCCCTTTCTGTGAGAGACAGCGACGGCTCCAACGACACGGTCAAGCATTACAAGATCCGCACCCTGGACAACGGTGGCTTCTACATCTCCCCTCGCATCACCTTCACCACGCTGCAGGAGATGGTCCAGCACTACAAGAGTGAGTGTCCTCTGTTAGCCAGAACTACAAGAGTGAGTGTCGTCTGTTAGCCAGAACTACAAGAGTGAGTGTCCTCTGTTAGCCAGAACTACAAGAGTGAGTGTCCTCTGTTAGCCAGAACTACAAGAGTGAGTGTCCTCTATTAGCCAGAACTACAAGAGTGAGTGTCCTCTGTTAGCCAGCACTACAAGAGTGAGTGTCCTCTGTTAGCCAGAACTACAAGAGTGAGTGTCCTCTGTTAGCCAGAACTACAAGAGTGAGTGTCCTCTGTTAGCCAGAACTACAAGAGTGAGTGTCCTCTGTTAGCTAGCACTACAAGAGTGAGTGTCCTCTGTTAGCTAGAACTACAAGAGTGAGTGTCCTCTGTTAGCCAGAACTACAAGAGTGAGTGTCCTCTGTTAGCTAGCACTACAAGAGTGAGTGTCCTCTGTTAGCTAGCACTACAAGAGTGAGTGTCCTCTGTTAGCCAACACTACAAGAGTGAGTGTCCTCTGTTAGCCAACACTACAAGAGTAAGTGTGTGTGTTTGTGTGTATGTACAGAGCAGAATGACGGTCTGTGTCAGTGCCTGAAGATACCATGTTTGAGTCCGAAGCCACAGAAGCCCTGGGAGAAGGATGCCTGGGAGATCCCCAGGGAGTCCCTGAAGCTGGACAAGAAACTGGGGGCGGGCCAGTTTGGCGAGGTCTGGATGGGTGAGCCATGCGCCACTCAAACTTCCCAATCCAATTGGACCGGGCTCGAGGCCGGGCTGAGGACCGGCCCTGTCCTCCCCGCAATGACGCGTGGGTAACGTAGTTCTCTCCCCCCCTGTCAGCCACGTACAACAAGCACACCAAGGTGGCGGTGAAGACGATGAAGCCGGGCACCATGTCGGTGGAGGCCTTCCTGGAGGAGGCCAACCTGATGAAGAACCTGCAGCACGACCGGCTGGTGCGTCTCAACGCCGTGGTCACCAAGGAGGAGCCCATTTACATCATCACCGAGTTCATGGAGAAAGGCAAGCGGAGAGCGACTGCCACTCTCTCTCTTTGTCTCTCTCTCTCTCGCACTCTCTGTTTTTATTGGTGTGTGTTTGCATGCGTTTGCTTTCCCCCTGCGTCTGTAGCTGGCCGTGTGTGTGTGTGCGGTGTGCGTGTTTCCTGCTGACGGTGTGCTGTGTGGGTCTGCAGGGAGTTTACTGGACTTCCTGAAGACCGATGAAGGAAACCGGGTCCAACTGCCGAAGCTCATCGACTTTTCAGCGCAGGCGAGTTTCAAAATTCACCACGTGAACCAACTGTTGCGTAGGAGAATTTCAACTATCATCAAACTTAATCTGAAATGTCATGTGCTTTAGAGAGTTTCAGCCCATGTCAGTCAATTTTAGTCCACCCTGTTGTTTTAATCTCATTCGTTAATTATGCAGTACATTTTTTTTTAAAGTAATGTTTCACTGAGGGAACTGTGTGAATATTTACAACTTTATGACCTTATTTCCTTAAATAAATCAAGCGGTCTATGGTTTATGATTTATGTAGATTTAATTGCCAGATATCTGTGTAGCAGATGGCATGGAGCTTCTTTTAGTCTGTCTGAAATGCAAATATAAATGTCTCTTTGTGGTTCTCGCCCTGACGCGCCAGCGGGCTCAGGGAAGCAGACGAAAATACAGCAAACCACACTAACCGTGCTCAGGGCAGCAGATGCACTGAGCATGCTCAGAGACACTAATGGTGACGCATTTGGCAGGGGACCGGAGCTGTGTGGTCTGTGGTGAAACAGTGCTCAGGTGTCCAGAGCTGTCCTGCACCGTGCTCAAGCCTGTGTTCTGAACAATAAGCAGCTCTGTTGCTTTGGTCAGTGCAGCTCGATATTCAAATGGAAATTTTCTGCGACCACACACTGCTAGCGGGGGGGAGTGTGTGGGAGTGTATATATATGTATATATATATATATATATATATTTATCTGTGTGGGTGTGTGGGTGTGTGTGCACTTATAACAGGGAAGTGAAATGCTGTGGCTGTTTGTTCGGCCTCAGAATCCGGCGCAGTATGCCTGTGGCATGTGAGATTGCATGCGTGTGATTGCA